>NC_138976.1:111163549-111424549 GCF_964341445.2 Mesoplodon mirus | reverse complement strand
CCCATGGTGACATTGCCAAGAGTGACAGTGCCCATGCTGACAGTTCTCATTGTGATAGTTCCCATGGTGACAGTGCACATGGTGATACTTGCAATGGTGACAGTGCTCATGGTGACAGCGCTCATGGTTTTAGTACCCATGGTGACTGCTCAAAATGACAGTGACAGTGGTGGCAGTGACCATGGGGACAGTGCCCATGGTGACATTGCCTATAGTGACACTTCTCACGGTGACATTGCCAATGGTGACAGGGCTCATGTTGACGTGTTCATATTGACAGTGCTCACAGTGATAGTGCCCATGGTGACATTGCCCATGGTGGAATTGCACACAATGCCAGTTCCCACAGTGACAGTGCTCACGCTCAGAGTTGTCATGGTGATAGTGCCCATGGTGACAGTGCACATGGTCATACTGCCAATGGTGACAGTACTCATGGTTGCAGTACCCATGGTGACAGTGTGCAAAATGGCATTTCCCATGGTGACATTGCCCATGGTGACATTGCCTATGGTGACACAGCTCACGGTGACATTTCCCATGGTGACATTGCTCAAGGTGACACACGACATTGTGCCAGTGCCCATGGTGACAGTGCACATTGTGATACTCACAATGGTGACAGTGCTCATGGTGACAGCGCTCATGGTGGCAGTACCCAACGTGACAGTGCTCACAGTGACAGTGCCCACTGTATGAGTGCCCATGTTGACAGTGCTCATGGTGACACTGACCATGGTGACATTGCCTATGGTGACAGTGCTCATGGTGACAGTGCCCATGGTGACACTGACCACAGTGAGAATGCTCACAGTGATAGTGCCAATGGTGCCAGCACTCATGTTGACAGCACACATTGTGCAAGGTGCCATGGTGACAGTGACCATGGTGAGAGATCTCACGGTGATAGCGCTCACGGTAATAGTCCTCATGGTGACAGTGCAAATGGTGACAATACACAGGGTGACAGTACACATGGTGAAAATACCCATGGTAGCAGTTCTCATAGTGACAGTGCTCATGGGGGATGTGCCCATGCTGACAGTGCTCATTGTGGCAGTGCTCATGGTGACAGTACCGATGAGGCCAGTGATTATGATGATGGTGTTCACAGTGGCTGTGCTCATGGAGATAGTGCTCACGGTGACCGTGCCCATGATGACAGTGCCCAGGGTGACAGTGCTCACGGGGAAATTGCCAATGATAACATTAACCATGGTGATAGTGCCCCTGGTGACACGGCCCACAGTGACATTGCTCATGGTGATAGTGCCATTGGTGACAGTGCTCACGGTGAAGTTGCCCATCCTGACAATGCTCATGGTGACATTGACCTTCGAGATAGTACCCATGTTGACAGTGCCCATGGTGACGTGCTCATGTTGACAGTGCTCAAAGTGATAGTGCCCATGGTGACATTGCCAAGAGTGACAGTGCCCATGCTGACAGTTCTCATTGTGATAGTGCCCATGGTGACAGTGCACATGGTGATACTTGCAATGGTGACAGTGCTCATGGTGACAGCACTCATGGTTGCAGTACCCATGGTGACAGTGCTCAAAATGACAGTGATAGTGGTGGCAGTGACCATGGTGACAGTGCCCACGGTGACATTGCCTATAGTGACACTTCTCACAGTGACATTGCCCATGGTGACAGGGCTCATGTTGACGTGCTCATATTGACAGTGCTCACAGCGATAATGTCCATGGTGACATTGCCCATGGTGGAATTGCACACAATGCCATTTCCAACAGTGACAGTGCTCACGCTGAGAGTTGTCATGGTGATAGTGCCCATGGTGATAGTGCACATGGTCATACTGCCAATGGATAAATTACTCATGGTGACAGTACTCATGGTTGTAGTACCCATAGTGACAGTGCTCAAAATGGTAGTTCCCATGGTGACATTGCCCATGGTGACATTGCCTATGGTGACACTTCTCACGGTGACATTTCCCATGGTGACATGGCTCATGGTGACACACCACATTGTGCCAGTGCCCATGGTGACAGTGTTCACAGTGAAAGTGCTCATGGTAATACTGTTTACTTTGAGAGTGCCCAAGGTGAAAATACACATGGTGACATTACTCATTGAGAAATTGCCCATGGTTACAATTCTCATAGCAACAGTTGTGGTGACAGTGCTCATGGTGGCACTGCCCTGGGTGACAGTGCTCGTGGTGTCAGTGCTCATGGTGACAGTGCTCATGATGAGAGTGCCTATGTTGTTAATTCCCATGGTGACACTTCTCACAGTGACACTGACAATGGTTACAGGTCACATGTTGGCCGTGCCCTTGGTGACAGTGCCCATGCAGACAGTACTTATGGTGACAGTGTTATCGGTGATAGTGCCCATGGTGAGAGTGCACATGGTGGTAGTGCACATGGTGGCACTGAAAAATGGTGACAGGGCTCATGGTGACAGTGCTCACGGTAAAAACCCATGCTGACAGTACTCACAGAGACACTGCTCATAGTGGCAGTAACCATGGTGACAGTTCGCACAGTGACAGTGCCCACTGTAGGAGTACCCATGGAGACATTGCTCATGGTGACACTGACCACGGTGACATTGCCTATGGTGACAGTGCTCATGGTGACAGAGCCCATGTTGACTCTGACCACAGTGAGAATGCTCACGGTGATAGTGCCAATGGTGACAGCACTCATGTTGACAGCACGCATTGTGCAAGGTGCCATGGTGACAGTGACCATGGTGAGAGATCTCACGGTGATAGCACTCACGGTAATAGTCCTGATGGTGACAGTGCAAATGGTGACAATACAGAGGGTGACAGTACTCATGGTGAAAATACCCATGCTAGCAGTTCTCATAGTGTCAGTGCTCATGGGGGAAGTGCCCATGCTGACAGTGCTCATTGTGGCAGTGCTCATGGTGACAGTACCGATGAGGCCAGTGATTATGGTGATGGTGTTCACAGTGGCTGTGCTCATGGAGATAGTGCTCACGGTGACCGTGCCCATGATGACAGTGCCCAGGGTGACAGTGCTCACGGGGAAAGTGCCAATGATAACATTAACCATGGTGATAGTGCCCCTGGTGACACGCCCCAAAGTGACATTACTCATGGTGATAGTGCCATTGGTGACAGTGCTCACGGTGAAGTTGCCCATCCTGACAATGCTCATGGTGACATTGACCTTCGAGATAGTACCCATGTTGACAGTGCCCATGGTGACGTGCTCATGTTGACAGTGCTCAAAGTGATAGTGCCCATGGTGACATTGCCCATGGTGGAAGTGCCCACGGTGCCCTTGCCAACAGTGACAGTGCCCACGCTGACAGTTCTCATTGTGATAGTGCCCATGGTGACAGTACACATGGTGATAATCGCAATGGTGACAGTGCTCATGGTGACAGTGCTCATGGTTGCAATACCCATGGTGACAGTGCTCAAAATGACAGTGACAGTGGTGGCAGTGACCATGGTGACACTGCCCACGGTGACATCACCTATAGTGACACTTCTCACGGTGACATTGCCCATGGTGACAGGGCTCATGTTGACGTGCTTATATTGACAGTGCTCACAGTGATAGTGCCCATGGTGACATTGCCCATGGTGGAATTGCACACAATGCCAGTTCCCACAGTGACAGTGCTCACGCTGAGGGTTGTCATGGTGATAGTGCCCATGGTGACAGTGCACATGGTCATACTGCCAATGGTGACAGTACTCATGGTTGCAGTACCCATGGTGACAGTGTGCAAAATGGCATTTCCCATGGTGACATTGCCCATGGTGACATTGCCTATGGTGACACATCTCACGGTGACATTTCCCATGGTGACATTGCTCAAGGTGACACACGACATTGTGCCAGTGCCCATGGTGACAGTGCACATTGTGATACTCACAATGGTGACAGTGCTCATGGTGACAGCGCTCATGGTGGCAGTACCCAAGGTGACAGTGCTCACAGTGACAGTGCCCACTGTATGAGTGCCCATGTTGACAGTGCTCATGGTGACACTGACCATGGTGACATTGCCTAAGGTGACAGTGCTCATGGTGAGAGTGCCCATGGTGACACTGACCACAGTGAGAATGCTCACAGTGATAGTGCCAATGGTGCCAGCACTCATGTTGACAGCACGCATTGTGCAAGGTGCCATGGTGACAGTGACCATGGTGAGAGATCTCATGGTGATAGCGCTCACGGTAATAGTCCTCATGGTGACAGTGCAAATGGTGAGAATACACAGGGTGACAGTACACATGGTGAAAATACCCATGGTAGCAGTTCTCATAGTGACAGTGCTCATGGGGGATGTGCCCATGCTGACAGTGCTCATTGTGGCAGTGCTCATGGTGACAGTACCGATGAGGCCAGTGATTATGGTGATGGTGTTCACAGTGGCTGTGCTCATGGAGATAGTGCTCACGGTGACCGTGCCCATGATGACAGTGCCCAGGGTGACAGTGCTCATGGGGAAATTGCCAATGATAACATTAACCATGGTGATAGTGCCCCTGGTGACACGGCCCACAGTGACATTGCTCATGGTGATAGTGCCATTGGTGACAGTGCTCACGGTGAAGTTGCCCATCCTGACAATGCTCATGGTGACATTGACCTTCGAGATAGTACCCATGTTGACAGTGCCCATGGTGACGTGCTCATGTTGACAGTGCTCAAAGTGATAGTGCCCATGGTGACATTGCCAAGAGTGACAGTGCCCATGCTGACAGTTCTCATTGTGATAGTGCCCATGGTGACAGTGCACATGGTGATACTTGCAATGGTGACAGTGCTCATGGTGACAGCACTCATGGTTGCAGTACCCATGGTGACAGTGCTCAAAATGACAGTGACAGTGGTGGCAGTGACCATGGTGACAGTGCCCACGGTGACATTGCCTATAGTGACACTTCTCACAGTGACATTGCCCATGGTGACAGGGCTCATGTTGACGTGCTCATATTGACAGTGCTCACAGCGATAATGTCCATGGTGACATTGCCCATGGTGGAATTGCACACAATGCCATTTCCAACAGTGACAGTGCTCACGCTGAGAGTTGTCATGGTGATAGTGCCCATGGTGACAGTGCACATGGTCATACTGCCAATGGTTAAATTACTCATGGTGACAGTACTCATGGTTGTAGTACCCATGGTGACAGTGCTCAAAATGGTAGTTCCCATGGTGACATTGCCCGTGGTGACATTGCCTATGGTGACACTTCTCACGGTGACATTTCCCATGGTGACATGGCTCATGGTGACACACCACATTGTGCCAGTGCCCATGGTGACAGTGTTCACAGTGAAAGTGCTCATGGTAATACTGTTTACTTTGAGAGTGCCCAAGGTGAAAATACACATGGTGACATTACTCATTGAGAAATTGCCCATGGTTACAATTCTCATAGCAACAGTTGTGGTGACAGTGCTCATGGTGGCACTGCCCTGGGTGACAGTGCTCGTGGTGTCAGTGCTCATGGTGACAGTGCTCATGATGAGAGTGCCTATGTTGTTAATTCCCATGGTGACACTTCTCACAGTGACACTGACAATGGTTACAGGTCACATGTTGGCCGTGCCCTTGGTGACAGTGCCCATGCAGACAGTACTTATGGTGACAGTGTTATCGGTGATAGTGCCCATGGTGAGAGTGCACATGGTGGTAGTGCACATGGTGGCACTGAAGAATGGTGACAGGGCTCATGGTGACAGTGCTCAAGGTAAAAACCCATGCTGACAGTACTCACAGAGACACTGCTCATAGTGGCAGTAACCATGGTGACAGTTCGCACAGTGACAGTGCCCACTGTAGGAGTGCCCATGGAGACATTGCTCATGGTGACACTGACCACGGTGACATTGCCTATGGTGACAGTGCTCATGGTGACAGAGCCCATGTTGACTCTGACCACAGTGAGAATGCTCACGGTGATAGTGCCAATGGTGACAGCACTCATGTTGACAGCACGCATTGTGCAAGGTGCCATGGTGACAGTGACCATGGTGAGAGATCTCACGGTGATAGCACTCACGGTAAAGGTCCTGATGGTGACAGTGCAAATGGTGACAATACAGAGGGTGACAGTACTCATGGTGAAAATACCCATGCTAGCAGTTCTCATAGTGACAGTGCTCATGGGGGAAGTGCCCATGCTGACAGTGCTCATTGTGGCAGTGCTCATGGTGACAGTACCGATGAGGCCAGTGATTATGGTGATGGTGTTCACAGTGGCTGTGCTCATGGAGATAGTACTCACGGTGACCGTGCCCATGATGACAGTGCCCAGGGTGACAGTGCTCATGGGGAAAGTGCCAATGATAACATTAACCATGGTGATAGTGCCCCTGGTGACACGGCCCACAGTGACATTACTCATGGTGATAGTGCCATTGGTGACAGTGCTCACGGTGAAGTTGCCCATCCTGACATTGCTCATGGTGACATTGACCTTCGAGATAGTACCCATGTTGACAGTGCCCATGGTGACGTGCTCATGTTGACAGTGCTCAAAGTGATAGTGCCCATGGTGACATTGCCCATGGTGGAAGTGCCCACGGTGCCCTTGCCAACAGTGACAGTGCCCACGCTGACAGTTCTCATTGTGATAGTGCCCATGGTGACAGTACACATGGTGATAATCGCAATGGTGACAGTGCTCATGGTGACAGTGCTCATGGTTGCAATACCCATGGTGACAGTGCTCAAAATGACAGTGACAGTGGTGGCAGTGACCATGGTGACAGTGCCCACGGTGACATCGCCTATAGTGACACTTCTCACGGTGACATTGCCCATGGTGACAGGGCTCATGTTGACGTGCTTATATTGACAGTGCTCACAGTGATAGTGCCCATGGTGACATTGCCCATGGTGGAATTGCACACAATGCCAGTTCCCACAGTGACAGTGCTCACGCTGAGGGTTGTCATGGTGATAGTGCCCATGGTGACAGTGCACATGGTCATACTGCGAATGGTGACAGTACTCATGGTTGCAGTACCCATGGTGACAGTGTGCAAAATGGCATTTCCCATGGTGACATTGCCCATGGTGACATTGCCTATGGTGACACATCTCACGGTGACATTTCCCATGGTGACATTGCTCAAGGTGACACACGACATTGTGCCAGTGCCCATGGTGACAGTGCACATTGTGATACTCACAATGGTGACAGTGCTCATGGTGACAGCGCTCATGGTGGCAGTACCCAAGGTGACAGTGCTCACAGTGACAGTGCCCACTGTATGAGTGCCCATGTTGACAGTGCTCATGGTGACACTGACCATGGTGACATTGCCTATGGTGACAGTGCTCATGGTGAGAGTGCCCATGGTGACAATGACCACAGTGAGAATGCTCACAGTGATAGTGCCAATGGTGCCAGCACTCATGTTGACAGCACGCATTGTGCAAGGTGCCATGGTGACAGTGACCATGGTGAGAGATCTCACGGTGATAGCGCTCACGGTAATAGTCCTCATGGTGACAGTGCAAATGGTGAGAATACACAGGGTGACAGTACACATGGTGAAAATACCCATGGTAGCAGTTCTCATAGTGACAGTGCTCATGGGGGATGTGCCCATGCTGACAGTGCTCATTGTGGCAGTGCTCATGGTGACAGTACCGATGAGGCCAGTGATTATGGTGATGGTGTTCACAGTGGCTGTGCTCATGGAGATAGTGCTCACGGTGACCGTGCCCATGATGACAGTGCCCACGGTGACAGTGCTCACGGGGAAATTGCCAATGATAACATTAACCATGGTGATAGTGCCCCTGGTGACACGGCCCACAGTGACATTGCTCATGGTGATAGTGCCATTGGTGACAGTGCTCACGGTGAAGTTGCCCATCCTGACAATGCTCATGGTGACATTGACCTTCGAGATAGTACCCATGTTGACAGTGCCCATGGTGACGTGTTCATGTTGACAGTGCTCAAAGTGATAGTGCCCATGGTGACATTGCCAAGAGTGACAGTGCCCATGCTGACAGTTCTCATTGTGATAGTGCCCATGGTGACAGTGCACATGGTGATACTTGCAATGGTGACAGTGCTCATGGTGACAGCGCTCATGGTTGCAGTACCCATGGTGACAGTGCTCAAAATGACAGTGACAGTGGTGGCAGTGACCATGGTGACAGTGCCCACGGTGACATTGCCTATAGTGACACTTCTCACAGTGACATTGCCCATGGTGACAGGGCTCATGTTGACGTGCTCATATTGACAGTGCTCACAGCGATAATGTCCATGGTGACATTGCCCATGGTGGAATTGCACACAATGCCATTTCCAACAGTGACAGTGCTCACGCTGAGAGTTGTCATGGTGATAGTGCCCATGGTGACAGTGCACATGGTCATACTGCCAATGGTTAAATTACTCATGGTGACAGTACTCATGGTTGCAGTACCCATGGTGACAGTGCTCAAAATGGCAGTTCCCATGGTGACATTGCCCATGGTGACATTGCCTGTGGTGACACTTCTCACGGTGACATTTCCCATGGTGACATGGCTCATGGTGACACACCACATTGTGCCAGTGCCCATGGTGACAGTGTTCACAGTGAAAGTGCTCATGGTAATACTGTTTACTTTGAGAGTGCCCAAGGTGAAAATACACATGGTGACATTACTCATTGAGAAATTGCCCATGGTTACAATTCTCATAGCAACAGTTGTGGTGACAGTGCTCATGGTGGCACTGCCCTGGGTGACAGTGCTCGTGGTGTCAGTGCTCATGGTGACAGTGCTCATGATGAGAGTGCCTATGTTGTTAATTCCCATGGTGACACTTCTCACAGTGACACTGACAATGGTTACAGGTCACATGTTGGCCGTGCCCTTGGTGACAGTGCCCATGCAGACAGTACTTATGGTGACAGTGTTATCGGTGATAGTGCCCATGGTGAGAGTGCACATGGTGGTAGTGCACATGGTGGCACTGAAAAATGGTGACAGGGCTCATGGTGACAGTGCTCACGGTAAAAACCCATGCTCACAGTACTCACAGAGACACTGCTCATAGTGGCAGTAACCATGGTGACAGTTCGCACAGTGACAGTGCCCACTGTAGGAGTGCCCATGGAGACATTGCTCATGGTGACACTGACCACGGTGACATTGCCTATGGTGACAGTGCTCATGGTGACAGAGCCCATGTTGACTCTGACCACAGTGAGAATGCTCACGGTGATAGTGCCAATGGTGACAGCACTCATGTTGACAGCACGCATTGTGCAAGGTGCCATGGTGACAGTGACCATGGTGAGAGATCTCATGGTGATAGCACTCACGGTAATAGTCCTGATGGTGACAGTGCAAATGGTGACAATACAGAGGGTGAGAGTACTCATGGTGAAAATACCCATGCTAGCAGTTCTCATAGTGACAGTGCTCATGGGGGAAGTGCCCATGATGACAGTGCTCATTGTGGCAGTGCTCATGGTGACAGTACCGATGAGGCCAGTGATTATGGTGATGGTGTTCACAGTGGCTGTGCTCATGGAGATAGTGCTCACGGTGACCGTGCCCATGATAACAGTGCCCAGGGTGACAGTGCTCACGGGGAAAGTGCCAATGATAACATTAACCATGGTGATAGTGCCCCTGGTGACACGGCCCACAGTGACATTGCTCATGGTGATAGTGCCTTTGGTGACAGTGCTCATGGTGAAATTGCCCTTCCTGACAATGCTCATGGTGACATTGCCCTTCGAGATAGTACCCATGTTGACAGTGCCCATGGTGACGTGCTCATGATGACAGTGCTCACAGTGATAGTGCCCATGGTGACATTGCCCATGGTGGAAGTGCCCACGGTGCCCTTGCCAACAGTGACAGTGCCCACGCTGACAGTTCTCATTGTGATAGTGCCCATGGTGACAGTACACATGGTGATAATCGCAATGGTGACAGTGCTCATGGTGACAGTGCTCATGGTTGCAATACCCATGGTGACAGTGCTCAAAATGACAGTGACAGTGGTGGCAGTGACCATGGTGACAGTGCCCACGGTGACATTGCCTATAGTGACACTTCTCACAGTGACATTGCCCATGGTGACAGGGCTCATGTTGACGTGCTTATATTGACAGTGCTCACAGTGATAGTGCCCATGGTGACATGGCCCATGGTGGAATTGCACACAATGCCAGTTCCTACAGTGACAGTGCTCAGGCTGAGAGTTGTCATGGTGATAGTGCCCATGGTGACAGTGCACATGGTCATACTGCCAATGGTGACAGTACTCATGGTTGCAGTACCCATGGTGACAGTGCTCAAAATGGCAGTTCCCATGGTGACATTGCACATGGTGACATTGCCTATGGTGACACTTCTCACGGTGACATTGCCCATGGTGACATGGCTCATGGTTACACACCACATTGTGCCAGTGCCCATGGTGACAGTGTTCACAGTGAAAGTGCTCATGGTAATACTGTTTACTTTGAGAGTGCCCAAGGTGAAAATACACATGGTGACATTACTCATTGAGAAATTGCCCATGGTTACAATTCTCATAGCAACAGTTGTGGTGACAGTGCTCATGGTGGCACTGCCCTGGGTGACAGTGCTCGTGGTGTCAGTGCTCATGGTGACAGTGCTCATGATGAGAGTGCCTATGTTGTTAATTCCCATGGTGACACTTCTCACAGTGACACTGACAATGGTTACAGGTCACATGTTGGCCGTGCCCCTGGTGACAGTGCCCATGCAGACAGTACTTATGGTGACAGTGTTATCGGTGATAGTGCCCATGGTGAGAGTGCACATGGTGGTAGTGCACATGGTGGCACTGAAAAATGGTGACAGGGCTCATGGTGACAGTGCTCACGGTATAAACCCATGCTGAGAGTACGCACAGAGACACTGCTCATAGTGGCAGTAACCATGGTGACAGTTCGCACAGTGACAGTGCCCACTGTAGGAGTGCCCATGGAGACATTGCTCATGGTGAAACTGACCACGGTGACATTGCCTATGGTGACAGTGCTCATGGTGACAGAGCCCATGTTGACTCTGACCACAGTGAGAATGCTCACGGTGATAGTGCCAATGGTGACAGCACTCATGTTGACAGCACGCATTGTGCAAGGTGCCATGGTGACAGTGACCATGGTGAGAGATCTCACGGTGATAGCAAACACGGTAATAGTCCTGATGGTGACAGTGCAAATGGTGACAATACAGAGGGTGACAGTACTCATGGTGAAAATACCCATGCTAGCAGTTCTCATAGTGACAGTGCTCATGGGGGATGTGCCCATGCTGACAGTGCTCATTGTGGCAGTGCTCATGGTGACAGTACCGATGAGGCCAGTGATTATGGTGATGGTGTTCACAGTGTCTGTGCTCATGGAGACAGTGCTCACGGTGACCGTGCCCATGATGACAGTGCCCAGGGTGACAGTGCTCACGGGGAAAGTGCCAATGATAACATTAACCATGGTAATAGTGCCCCTGGTGACACGGCCCACAGTGACATTGCTCATGGTGATAGTGCCATTGGTGACAGTGCTCACGGTGAAGTTGCCCATCCTGACAATGCTCATGGTGACATTGACCTTCGAGATAGTACCCATGTTGACAGTGCCCATGGTGACGTGCTCATGTTGACAGTGCTCAAAGTGATAGTGCCCATGGTGACATTGGCAAGAGTGACAGTACCCATGCTGACAGTTCTCATTGTGAGAGTGCCCATGGTGACAGTGCACATGGTGATACTTGCAATGGTGACAGTGCTCATGGTGACAGCGCTCATGGTTGCAGTACCCATGGTGACAGTGCTCAAAATGACAGTGACAGTGGTGGCAGTGACCATGGTGACAGTGCCCACGGTGACTTTGCCTATAGTGACACTTCTCACAGTGACATTGCCCATGGTGACAGGGCTCATGTTGACGTGCTCATATTGACAGTGCTCACAGCGATAATGTCCATGGTGAACTTGCCCATGGTGGAATTGCACACAATGCCATTTCCAACAGTGACAGTGCTCACGCTGAGAGTTGTCATGGTGATAGTGCCCATGGTGACAGTGCACATGGTCATACTGCCAATGGTTAAATTACTCATGCTGACAGTACTCATGGTTGCAGTACCCATGGTGACAGTGCTCAAAATGGCAGTTCCCATGGTGACATTGCCCATGGTGACATTGCCTATGGTGACACTTCTCACGGTGACATTGCCCATGGTGACATGGCTCATGGTGACACACCACATTGTGCCAGTGCCCATGGTGACAGTGTTCACAGTGAAAGTGCTCATGGTAATACTGTTTACTTTGAGAGTGCCCAAGGTGAAAATACACATGGTGACATTACTCATTGAGAAATTGCCCATGGTTACAATTCTCATAGCAACAGTTATGGTGACAGTGCTCATGGTGGCACTGCCCTGGCTGACAGTGCTCGTGGTGTCAGTGCTCATGGTGACAGTGCTCATGATGAGAGTGCCTATGTTGTTAATTCCCATGGTGACACTTCTCACAGTGACACTGACAATGGTTACAGGTCACATGTTGGCCGTGCCCTTGGTGACAGTGCCCATGCAGACAGTACTTATGGTGACAGTGTTATCGGTGATAGTGCCCATTGTGAGAGTGCACATGGTGGTAGTGCACATGGTGGCACTGGAAAATGGTGACAGGGCTCATGGTGACAGTGCTCACGGTAAAAACCCATGCTGACAGTACTCACAGAGACACTGCTCATACTGGCAGTAACCATGGTGACAGTTCGCACAGTGACAGTGCCCACTGTAGGAGTGCCCATGGAGACATTGCTCATGGTGACACTGACCACGGTGACATTGCCTATGGTGACAGTGCTCATGGTGACAGAGCCCATGTTGACTCTGACCACAGTGAGAATGCTCACGGTGAGAGTGCCAATGGTGACAGCACTCATGTTGACAGCACGCATTGTGCAAGGTGCCATGGTGACAGTGACCATGGTGAGAGATCTCACGGTGATAGCACTCACGGTAATAGTCCTGATGGTGACAGTGCAAATGGTGACAATACAGAGGGTGACAGTACTCATGGTGAAAATACCCATGCTAGCAGTTCTCATAGTGACAGTGCTCATGGGGGAAGTACCCATGCTGACAGTGCTCATTGTGGCAGTGCTCATGGTGACAGTACCGATGAGGCCAGTGATTATGGTGATGGTGTTCACAGTGGCTGTGCTCATGGAGATAGTGCTCACGGTGACCGTGTCCATGATGACAGTGCCCAGGGTGACAGTGCTCACGGGGAATGTGCCAATGATAACATTAACCATGGTGATAGTGCCCCTGGTGACACGGCCCACAGTGACATTACTCATGGTGATAGTGCCATTGGTGACAGTGCTCACGGTGAAGTTGCCCATCCTGACAATGCTCATGGTGACATTGACCTTCGAGATAGTACCCATGTTGACAGTGCCCATGGTGACGTGCTCATGGTGACAGTGCTCAAAGTGATAGTGCCCATGGTGACATTGCCAAGAGTGACAGTGCCCATGCTGACAGTTCTCATTGTGATAGTTCCCATGGTGACAGTGCACATGGTGATACTTGCAATGGTGACAGTGCTCATGGTGACAGCGCTCATGGTTTTAGTACCCATGGTGACTGCTCAAAATGACAGTGACAGTGGTGGCAGTGACCATGGGGACAGTGCCCATGGTGACATTGCCTATAGTGACACTTCTCACGGTGACATTGCCAATGGTGACAGGGCTCATGTTGACGTGCTCATATTGACAGTGCTCACAGTGATAGTGCCCATGGTGACATTGCCCATGGTGGAATTGCACACAATGCCAGTTCCCACAGTGACAGTGCTCACGCTGAGAGTTGTCATGGTGATAGTGCCCATGGTGACAGTGTACATGGTCATACTGCCAATGGTGACAGTATTCATGGTTGCAGTACCCATGGTGACAGTGTGCAAAATGGCATTTCCCATGGTGACATTGCCCATGGTGACATTGCCTATGGTGACACATCTCACGGTGACATTTCCCATGGTGACATTGCTCAAGGTGACACACGACATTGTGCCAGTGCCCATGGTGACAGTGCACATTGTGATACTCACAATGGTGACAGTGCTCATGGTGACAGCGCTCATGGTGGCAGTACCCAAGGTGACAGTGCTCACAGTGACAGTGCCCACTGTATGAGTGCCCATGTTGACAGTGCTCATGGTGACACTGACCATGGTGACATTGCCTATGGTGACAGTGCTCATGGTGACAGTGCCCATGGTGACACTGACCACAGTGAGAATGCTCACAGTGATAGTGCCAATGGTGCCAGCACTCATGTTGACAGCACACATTGTGCAAGGTGCCATGGTGACAGTGACCATGGTGAGAGATCTCTCGGTGATAGCGCTCACGGTAATAGTCCTCATGGTGACAGTGCAAATGGTGACAATACACAGGGTGACAGTACACATGGTGAAAATACCCATGGTAGCAGTTCTCATAGTGACAGTGCTCATGGGGGATGTGCCCATGCTGACAGTGCTCATTGTGGCAGTGCTCATGGTGACAGTACCGATGAGGCCAGTGATTATGGTGATGGTGTTCACAGTGGCTGTGCTCATGGAGATAGTGCTCACGGTGACCGTGCCCATGATGACAGTGCCCAGGGTGACAGTGCTCACGGGGAAATTGCCAATGATAACATTAACCATGGTGATAGTGCCCCTGGTGACACGGCCCACAGTGACATTGCTCATGGTGATAGTGCCATTGGTGACAGTGCTCACGGTGAAGTTGCCCATCCTGACAATGCTCATGGTGACATTGACCTTCGAGATAGTACCCATGTTGACAGTGCCCATGGTGACGTGCTCATGTTGACAGTGCTCAAAGTGATAGTGCCCATGGTGACATTGCCAAGAGTGACAGTGCCCATGCTGACAGTTCTCATTGTGATAGTGCCCATGGTGACAGTGCACATGGTGATACTTGCAATGGTGACAGTGCTCATGGTGACAGCACTCATGGTTGCAGTACCCATGGTGACAGTGCTCAAAATGACAGTGACAGTGGTGGCAGTGACCATGGTGACAGTGCCCACGGTGACATTGCCTATAGTGACACTTCTCACAGTGACATTGCCCATGGTGACAGGGCTCATGTTGACGTGCTCATATTGACAGTGCTCACAGCGATAATGTCCATGGTGACATTGCCCATGGTGGAATTGCACACAATGCCATTTCCAACAGTGACAGTGCTCACGCTGAGAGTTGTCATGGTGATAGTGCCCATGGTGACAGTGCACATGGTCATACTGCCAATGGTTAAATTACTCATGGTGACAGTACTCATGGTTGTAGTACCCATGGTGACAGTGCTCAAAATGGTAGTTCCCATGGTGACATTGCCCATGGTGACATTGCCTATGGTGACACTTCTCACGGTGACATTTCCCATGGTGACATGGCTCATGGTGACACACCACATTGTGCCAGTGCCCATGGTGACAGTGTTCACAGTGAAAGTGCTCATGGTAATACTGTTTACTTTGAGAGTGCCCAAGGTGAAAATACACATGGTGACATTACTCATTGAGAAATTGCCCATGGTTACAATTCTCATAGCAACAGTTGTGGTGACAGTGCTCATGGTGGCACTGCCCTGGGTGACAGTGCTCGTGGTGTCAGTGCTCATGGTGACAGTGCTCATGATGAGAGTGCCTATGTTGTTAATTCCCATGGTGACACTTCTCACAGTGACACTGACAATGGTTACAGGTCACATGTTGGCCGTGCCCTTGGTGACAGTGCCCATGCAGACAGTACTTATGGTGACAGTGTTATCGGTGATAGTGCCCATGGTGAGAGTGCACATGGTGGTAGTGCACATGGTGGCACTGAAAAATGGTGACAGGGCTCATGGTGACAGTGCTCACGGTAAAAACCCATGCTGACAGTACTCACAGAGACACTGCTCATAGAGGCAGTAACCATGGTGACAGTTTGCACAGTGACAGTGCCCACTGTAGGAGTGCCCATGGAGACATTGCTCATGGTGACACTGACCACGGTGACATTGCCTATGGTGACAGTGCTCATGGTGACAGAGCCCATGTTGACTCTGACCACAGTGAGAATGCTCACGGTGATAGTGCCAATGGTGACAGCACTCATGTTGACAGCACGCATTGTGCAAGGTGCCATGGTGACAGTGACCATGGTGAGAGATCTCACGGTGATAGCACTCACAGTAATAGTCCTGATGGTGACAGTGCAAATGGTGACAATACAGAGGGTGACAGTACTCATGGTGAAAATACCCATGCTAGCAGTTCTCATAGTGACAGTGCTCATTGGGGAAGTGCCCATGCTGACAGTGCTCATTGTGGCAGTGCTCATGGTGACAATACCGATGAGGCCAGTGATTATGGTGATGGTGTTCACAGTGGCTGTGCTCATGGAGATAGTGCTCACGGTGACCGTGCCCATGATGACAGTGCCCAGGGTGACAGTGCTCACGGGGAAAGTGCCAATGATAATATTAACCATGGTGATAGTGCCCCTGGTGACACGGCCCACAGTGACATTACTCATGGTGATAGTGCCATTGGTGACAGTGCTCACGGTGAAGTTGCCCATCCTGACATTGCTCATGGTGACATTGACCTTCGAGATAGTACCCATGTTGACAGTGCCCATGGTGACGTGCTCATGTTGACAGTGCTCAAAGTGATAGTGCCCATGGTGACATTGCCCATGGTGGAAGTGCCCACGGTGCCCTTGCCAACAGTGACAGTGCCCACGCTGACAGTTCTCATTGTGATAGTGCCCATGGTGACAGTACACATGGTGATAATCGCAATGGTGACAGTGCTCATGGTGACAGTGCTCATGGTTGCAATACCCATGGTGACAGTGCTCAAAATGACAGTGACAGTGGTGGCAGTGACCATGGTGCCAGTGCCCATGGTGACATCACCTATAGTGACACTTCTCACGGTGACATTGCCCATGGTGACAGGGCTCATGTTGACGTGCTTATATTGACAGTGCTCACAGTGATAGTGCCCATGGTGACATTGCCCATGGTGGAATTGAACACAATGCCAGTTCCCACAGTGACAGTGCTCACGCTGAGGGTTGTCATGGTGATAGTGCCCATGGTGACAGTGCACATGGTCATACTGCGAATGGTGACAGTACTCATGGTTGCAGTACCCATGGTGACAGTGTGCAAAATGGCATTTCCCATGGTGACATTGCCCATGGTGACATTGCCTATGGTGACACATCTCACGGTGACATTTCCCATGGTGACATTGCTCAAGGTGACACACGACATTGTGCCAGTGCCCATGGTGACAGTGCACATTGTGATACTCACAATGGTGACAGTGCTCATGGTGACAGCGCTCATGGTGGCAGTATCCAAGGTGACAGTGCTCACAGTGACAGTGCCCACTGTATGAGTGCCCATGTTGACAGTGCTCATGGTGACACTGACCATGGTGACATTGCCTATGGTGACAGTGCTCATGGTGACAGTGCCCATGGTGACACTGACCACAGTGAGAATGCTCACAGTGATAGTGCCAATGGTGCCAGCACTCATGTTGACAGCCCCCATTGTGCAAGGTGCCATGGTGACAGTGACCATGGTGAGAGATCTCACGGTGATAGCGCTCACGGTAATAGCCCTCATGGTGACAGTGCAAATGGTGACAATACACAGGGTGACAGTACACATGGTGAAAATACCCATGGTAGCAGTTCTCATAGTGACAGTGCTCATGGGGGATGTGCCCATGCTGACAGTGCTCATTGTGGCAGTGCTCATGGTGACAGTACCGATGAGGCCAGTGATTATGGTGATGGTGTTCACAGTGGCTGTGCTCATGGAGATAGTGCTCACGGTGACCGTGCCCATGATGACAGTGCCCAGGGTGACAGTGCTCACGGGGAAATTGCCAATGATAACATTAAACATGGTGATAGTGCCCCTGGTGACACGGCCCACAGTGACATTGCTCATGGTGATAGTGCCATTGGTGACAGTGCTCACGGTGAAGTTGCCCATCCTGACAATGCTCATGGTGACATTGACCTTCGAGATAGTACCCATGTTGACAGTGCCCATGGTGACGTGCTCATGTTGACAGTGCTCAAAGTGATAGTGCCCATGGTGACATTGCCAAGAGTGACAGTGCCCATGCTGACAGTTCTCATTGTGATAGTGCCCATGGTGACAGTGCACATGGTGATACTTGCAATGGTGACAGTGCTCATGGTGACAGCACTCATGGTTGCAGTACCCATGGTGACAGTGCTCAAAATGACAGTGACAGTGGTGGCAGTGACCATGGTGACAGTGCCCACGGTGACATTGCCTATAGTGACACTTCTCACAGTGACATTGCCCATGGTGACAGGGCTCATGTTGACGTGCTCATATTGACAGTGCTCACAGCGATAATGTCCATGGTGACATTGCCCATGGTGGAATTGCACACAATGCCATTTCCAACAGTGACAGTGCTCACGCTGAGAGTTGTCATGGTGATAGTGCCCATGGTGACAGTGCACATGGTCATACTGCCAATGGTTAAATTACTCATGGTGACAGTACTCATGGTTGTAGTACCCATGGTGACAGTGCTCAAAATGGTAGTTCCCATGGTGACATTGCCCATGGTGACATTGCCTATGGTGACACTTCTCACGGTGACATTTCCCATGGTGACATGGCTCATGGTGACACACCACATTGTGCCAGTGCCCATGGTGACAGTGTTCACAGTGTAAGTGCTCATGGTAATACTGTTTACTTTGAGAGTGCCCAAGGTGAAAATACACATGGTGACATTACTCATTGAGAAATTGCCCATGGTTACAATTCTCATAGCAACAGTTGTGGTGACAGTGCTCATGGTGGCACTGCCCTGGGTGACAGTGCTCGTGGTGTCAGTGCTCATGGTGACAGTGCTCATGATGAGAGTGCCTATGTTGTTAATTCCCATGGTGACACTTCTCACAGTGACACTGACAATGGTTACAGGTCACATGTTGGCCGTGCCCTTGGTGACAGTGCCCATGCAGACAGTACTTATGGTGACAGTGTTATCGGTGATAGTGCCCATGGTGAGAGTGCACATGGTGGTAGTGCACATGGTGGCACTGAAAAATGGTGACAGGGCTCATGGTGACAGTGCTCACGGTAAAAACCCATGCTGACAGTACTCACAGAGACACTGCTCATAGTGGCAGTAACCATGGTGACAGTTCGCACAGTGACAGTGCCCACTGTAGGAGTGCCCATGGAGACATTGCTCATGGTGACACTGACCACGGTGACATTGCCTATGGTGACAGTGCTCATGGTGACAGAGCCCATGTTGACTCTGACCACAGTGAGAATGCTCACGGTGATAGTGCCAATGGTGACAGCACTCATGTTGACAGCACGCATTGTGCAAGGTGCCATGGTGACAGTGACCATGGTGAGAGATCTCACGGTGATAGCACTCACGGTAATAGTCCTGATGGTGACAGTGCAAATGGTGACAATACAGAGGGTGACAGTACTCATGGTGAAAATACCCATGCTAGCAGTTCTCATAGTGACAGTGCTCACTGGGGAAGTGCCCATGCTGACAGTGCTCATTGTGGCAGTGCTCATGGTGACAGTACCGATGAGGCCAGTGATTATGGTGATGGTGTTCACAGTGGCTGTGCTCATGGAGATAGTGCTCACGGTGACCGTGCCCATGATGACAGTGCCCAGGGTGACAGTGCTCACGGGGAAAGTGCCAATGATAACATTAACCATGGTGATAGTGCCCCTGGTGACACGGCCCACAGTGACATTGCTCATGGTGATAGTGCCATTGGTGACAGTGCTCACGGTGAAGTTGCCCATCCTGACAATGCTCATGGTGACATTGACCTTCGAGATAGTACCCATGTTGACAGTGCCCATGGTGACGTGCTCATGTTGACAGTGCTCAAAGTGATAGTGCCCATGGTGACATTGCCCATGGTGGAAGTGCCCACGGTGCCCTTGCCAACAGTGACAGTGCCCACGCTGACAGTTCTCATTGTGATAGTGCCCATGGTGACAGTACACATGGTGATAATCGCAATGGTGACAGTGCTCATGGTGACAGTGCTCATGGTTGCAATACCCATGGTGACAGTGCTCAAAATGACAGTGACAGTGGTGGCAGTGACCATGGTGACAGTGCCCATGGTGACATCACCTATAGTGACACTTCTCACGGTGACATTGCCCATGGTGACAGGGCTCATGTTGACGTGCTTATATTGACAGTGCTCACAGTGATAGTGCCCATGGTGACATTGCCCATGGTGGAATTGAACACAATGCCAGTTCCCACAGTGACAGTGCTCACGCTGAGGGTTGTCATGGTGATAGTGCCCATGGTGACAGTGCACATGGTCATACTGCGAATGGTGACAGTACTCATGGTTGCAGTACCCATGGTGACAGTGTGCAAAATGGCATTTCCCATGGTGACATTGCCCATGGTGACATTGCCTATGGTGACACATCTCACGGTGACATTTCCCATGGTGACATTGCTCAAGGTGACACACGACATTGTGCCAGTGCCCATGGTGACAGTGCACATTGTGATACTCACAATGGTGACAGTGCTCATGGTGACAGCGCTCATGGTGGCAGTATCCAAGGTGACAGTGCTCACAGTGACAGTGCCCACTGTATGAGTGCCCATGTTGACAGTGCTCATGGTGACACTGACCATGGTGACATTGCCTATGGTGACAGTGCTCATGGTGACAGTGCCCATGGTGACACTGACCACAGTGAGAATGCTCACAGTGATAGTGCCAATGGTGCCAGCACTCATGTTGACAGCCCCCATTGTGCAAGGTGCCATGGTGACAGTGACCATGGTGAGAGATCTCACGGTGATAGCGCTCACGGTAATAGCCCTCATGGTGACAGTGCAAATGGTGACAATACACAGGGTGACAGTACACATGGTGAAAATACCCATGGTAGCAGTTCTCATAGTGACAGTGCTCATGGGGGATGTGCCCATGCTGACAGTGCTCATTGTGGCAGTGCTCATGGTGACAGTACCGATGAGGCCAGTGATTATGGTGATGGTGTTCACAGTGGCTGTGCTCATGGAGATAGTGCTCACGGTGACCGTGCCCATGATGACAGTGCCCAGGGTGACAGTGCTCACGGGGAAATTGCCAATGATAACATTAAACATGGTGATAGTGCCCCTGGTGACACGGCCCACAGTGACATTGCTCATGGTGATAGTGCCATTGGTGACAGTGCTCACGGTGAAGTTGCCCATCCTGACAATGCTCATGGTGACATTGACCTTCGAGATAGTACCCATGTTGACAGTGCCCATGGTGACGTGCTCATGTTGACAGTGCTCAAAGTGATAGTGCCCATGGTGACATTGCCAAGAGTGACAGTGCCCATGCTGACAGTTCTCATTGTGATAGTGCCCATGGTGACAGTGCACATGGTGATACTTGCAATGGTGACAGTGCTCATGGTGACAGCACTCATGGTTGCAGTACCCATGGTGACAGTGCTCAAAATGACAGTGACAGTGGTGGCAGTGACCATGGTGACAGTGCCCACGGTGACATTGCCTATAGTGACACTTCTCACAGTGACATTGCCCATGGTGACAGGGCTCATGTTGACGTGCTCATATTGACAGTGCTCACAGCGATAATGTCCATGGTGACATTGCCCATGGTGGAATTGCACACAATGCCATTTCCAACAGTGACAGTGCTCACGCTGAGAGTTGTCATGGTGATAGTGCCCATGGTGACAGTGCACATGGTCATACTGCCAATGGTTAAATTACTCATGGTGACAGTACTCATGGTTGTAGTACCCATGGTGACAGTGCTCAAAATGGTAGTTCCCATGGTGACATTGCCCATGGTGACATTGCCTATGGTGACACTTCTCACGGTGACATTTCCCATGGTGACATGGCTCATGGTGACACACCACATTGTGCCAGTGCCCATGGTGACAGTGTTCACAGTGTAAGTGCTCATGGTAATACTGTTTACTTTGAGAGTGCCCAAGGTGAAAATACACATGGTGACATTACTCATTGAGAAATTGCCCATGGTTACAATTCTCATAGCAACAGTTGTGGTGACAGTGCTCATGGTGGCACTGCCCTGGGTGACAGTGCTCGTGGTGTCAGTGCTCATGGTGACAGTGCTCATGATGAGAGTGCCTATGTTGTTAATTCCCATGGTGACACTTCTCACAGTGACACTGACAATGGTTACAGGTCACATGTTGGCCGTGCCCTTGGTGACAGTGCCCATGCAGACAGTACTTATGGTGACAGTGTTATCGGTGATAGTGCCCATGGTGAGAGTGCACATGGTGGTAGTGCACATGGTGGCACTGAAAAATGGTGACAGGGCTCATGGTGACAGTGCTCACGGTAAAAACCCATGCTGACAGTACTCACAGAGACACTGCTCATAGTGGCAGTAACCATGGTGACAGTTCGCACAGTGACAGTGCCCACTGTAGGAGTGCCCATGGAGACATTGCTCATGGTGACACTGACCACGGTGACATTGCCTATGGTGACAGTGCTCATGGTGACAGAGCCCATGTTGACTCTGACCACAGTGAGAATGCTCACGGTGATAGTGCCAATGGTGACAGCACTCATGTTGACAGCACGCATTGTGCAAGGTGCCATGGTGACAGTGACCATGGTGAGAGATCTCACGGTGATAGCACTCACGGTAATAGTCCTGATGGTGACAGTGCAAATGGTGACAATACAGAGGGTGACAGTACTCATGGTGAAAATACCCATGCTAGCAGTTCTCATAGTGACAGTGCTCACTGGGGAAGTGCCCATGCTGACAGTGCTCATTGTGGCAGTGCTCATGGTGACAGTACCGATGAGGCCAGTGATTATGGTGATGGTGTTCACAGTGGCTGTGCTCATGGAGATAGTGCTCACGGTGACCGTGCCCATGATGACAGTGCCCAGGGTGACAGTGCTCACGGGGAAAGTGCCAATGATAACATTAACCATGGTGATAGTGCCCCTGGTGACACGGCCCACAGTGACATTGCTCATGGTGATAGTGCCATTGGTGACAGTGCTCACGGTGAAGTTGCCCATCCTGACAATGCTCATGGTGACATTGACCTTCGAGATAGTACCCATGTTGACAGTGCCCATGGTGACGTGCTCATGTTGACAGTGCTCAAAGTGATAGTGCCCATGGTGACATTGCCCATGGTGGAAGTGCCCACGGTGCCCTTGCCAACAGTGACAGTGCCCACGCTGACAGTTCTCATTGTGATAGTGCCCATGGTGACAGTACACATGGTGATAATCGCAATGGTGACAGTGCTCATGGTGACAGTGCTCATGGTTGCAATACCCATGGTGACAGTGCTCAAAATGACAGTGACAGTGGTGGCAGTGACCATGGTGACAGTGCCCACGGTGACATCGCCTATAGTGACACTTCTCACGGTGACATTGCCCATGGTGACAGGGCTCATGTTGACGTGCTTATATTGACAGTGCTCACAGTGATAGTGCCCATGGTGACATTGCCCATGGTGGAATTGCACACAATGCCAGTTCCCACAGTGACAGTGATCACGCTGAGGGTTGTCATGGTGATAGTGCCCATGGTGACAGTGCACATGGTCATACTGCCAATGGTGACAGTACTCATGGTTGCAGTACCCATGGTGACAGTGTGCAAAATGGCATTTCCCATGGTGACATTGCCCATGGTGACATTGCCTATGGTGACAAATCTCACGGTGACATTTCCCATGGTGACATTGCTCAAGGTGACACACGACATTGTGCCAGTGCCCATGGTGACAGTGCACATTGTGATACTCACAATGGTGACAGTGCTCATGGTGACAGCGCTCATGGTGGCAGTACCCAAGGTGACAGTGCTCACAGTGACAGTGCCCACTGTATGAGTGCCCATGTTGACAGTGCTCATGGTGACACTGACCATGGTGACATTGCCTATGGTGACAGTGCTCATGGTGAGAGTGCCCATGGTGACACTGACCACAGTGAGAATGCTCACAGTGATAGTGCCAATGGTGCCAGCACTCATGTTGACAGCCCCCATTGTGCAAGGTGCCATGGTGACAGTGACCATGGTGAGAGATCTCACGGTGATAGCGCTCACGGTAATAGTCCTCATGGTGACAGTGCAAATGGTGACAATACACAGGGTGACAGTACACATGGTGAAAATACCCATGGTAGCAGTTCTCATAGTGACAGTGCTCATGGGGGATGTGCCCATGCTGACAGTGCTCATTGTGGCAGTGCTCATGGTGACAGTACCGATGAGGCCAGTGATTATGGTGATGGTGTTCACAGTGGCTGTGCTCATGGAGATAGTGCTCACGGTGACCGTGCCCATGATGACAGTGCCCAGGGTGACAGTGCTCACGGGGAAATTGCCAATGATAACATTAACCATGGTGATAGTGCCCCTGGTGACACGGCCCACAGTGACATTGCTCATGGTGATAGTGCCATTGGTGACAGTGCTCACGGTGAAGTTGCCCATCCTGACAATGCTCATGGTGACATTGCCCTTCGAGATAGTACCCATGTTGACAGTGCCCATGGTGACGTGCTCATGTTGACAGTGCTCAAAGTGATAGTGCCCATGGTGACATTGCCAAGAGTGACAGTGCCCATGCTGACAGTTCTCATTGTGATAGTGCCCATGGTGACAGTGCACATGGTGATACTTGCAATGGTGACAGTGCTCATGGTGACAGCGCTCATGGTTGCAGTACCCATGGTGACAGTGCTCAAAATGACAGTGACAGTGGTGGCAGTGACCATGGTGACAGTGCCCACGGTGACATTGCCTATAGTGACACTTCTCACAGTGACATTGCCCATGGTGACAGGGCTCATGTTGACGTGCTCATATTGACAGTGCTCACAGCGATAATGTCCATGGTGACATTGCCCATGGTGGAATTGCACACAATGCCATTTCCAACAGTGACAGTGCTCACGCTGAGAGTTGTCATGGTGATAGTGCCCATGGTGACAGTGCACATGGTCATACTGCCAATGGTTAAATTACTCATGGTGACAGTACTCATGGTTGCAGTACCCATGGTGACAGTGCTCAAAATGGCAGTTCCCATGGTGACATTGCCCATGGTGACATTGCCTATGGTGACACTTCTCACGGTGACATTTCCCATGGTGACATGGCTCATGGTGACACACCACATTGTGCCAGTGCCCATGGTGACAGTGTTCACAGTGAAAGTGCTCACGGTAATACTGTTTACTTTGAGAGTGCCCAAGGTGAAAATACACATGGTGACATTACTCATTGAGAAATTGCCCATGGTTACAATTCTCATAGCAACAGTTGTGGTGACAGTGCTCATGGTGGCACTGCCCTGGGTGACAGTGCTCGTGGTGTCAGTGCTCATGGTGACAGTGCTCATGATGAGAGTGCCTATGTTGTTAATTCCCATGGTGACACTTCTCACAGTGACACTGACAATGGTTACAGGTCACATGTTGGCCGTGCCCTTGGTGACAGTGCCCATGCAGACAGTACTTATGGTGACAGTGTTATCGGTGATAGTGCCCATGGTGAGAGTGCACATGGTGGTAGTGCACACGGTGGCACTGAGAAATGGTGACAGGGCTCATGGTGACAGTGCTCACGGTAAAAACCCATGCTGACAGTACTCACAGAGACACTGCTCATAGTGGCAGTAACCATGGTGACAGTTCGCACAGTGACAGTGCCCACTGTAGGAGTGCCCATGGAGACATTGCTCATGGTGACACTGACCACGGTGACATTGCCTATGGTGACAGTGCTCATGGTGACAGAGCCCATGTTGACTCTGACCACAGTGAGAATGCTCACGGTGAGAGTGCCAATGGTGACAGCACTCATGTTGACAGCACGCATTGTGCAAGGTGCCATGGTGACAGTGACCATGGTGAGAGATCTCACGGTGATAGCACTCACGGTAATAGTCCTGATGGTGACAGTGCAAATGGTGACAATACAGAGGGTGACAGTACTCATGGTGAAAATACCCATGCTAGCAGTTCTCATAGTGACAGTGCTCACTGGGGAAGTGCCCATGCTGACAGTGCTCATTGTGGCAGTGCTCATGGTGACAGTACCGATGAGGCCAGTGATTATGGTGATGGTGTTCACAGTGGCTGTGCTCATGGAGATAGTGCTCACGGTGACCGTGCCCATGATGACAGTGCCCAGGGTGACAGTGCTCACGGGGAAAGTGCCAATGATAACATTAACCATGGTGATAGTGCCCCTGGTGACACGGCCCACAGTGACATTACTCATGGTGATAGTGCCATTGGTGACAGTGCTCACGGTGAAGTTGCCCATCCTGACAATGCTCATGGTGACATTGACCTTCGAGATAGTACCCATGTTGACAGTGCCCATGGTGACGTGCTCATGTTGACAGTGCTCAAAGTGATAGTGCCCATGGTGACATTGCCCATGGTGGAAGTGCCCACGGTGCCCTTGCCAACAGTGACAGTGCCCACGCTGACAGTTCTCATTGTGATAGTGCCCATGGTGACAGTACACATGGTGATAATCGCAATGGTGACAGTGCTCATGGTGACAGTGCTCATGGTTGCAATACCCATGGTGACAGTGCTCAAAATGACAGTGACAGTGGTGGCAGTGACCATGGTGACAGTGCCCACGGTGACATCGCCTATAGTGACACTTCTCACGGTGACATTGCCCATGGTGACAGGGCTCATGTTGACGTGCTCATATTGATATTGCTCACAGTGATAGTGCCCATGGTGACATTGCCCATGGTGGAATTGCACACAATGCCAGTTCCCACAGTGACAGTGCTCACGCTGAGGGTTGTCATGGTGATAGTGCCCATGGTGACAGTGCACATGGTCATACTGCCAATGGTGACAGTACTCATGGTTGCAGTACCCATGGTGACAGTGTGCAAAATGGCATTTCCCATGGTGACATTGCCCATGGTGACATTGCCTATGGTGACACATCTCACGGTGACATTTCCCATGGTGACATTGCTCAAGGTGACACACGACATTGTGCCAGTGCCCATGGTGACAGTGCACATTGTGATACTCACAATGGTGACAGTGCTCATGGTGACAGCGCTCATGGTGGCAGTACCCAAAGTGACAGTGCTCACAGTGACAGTGCCCACTGTATGAGTGCCCATGTTGACAGTGCTCATGGTGACACTGACCATGGTGACATTGCCTATGGTGACAGTGCTCATGGTGAGAGTGCCCATGGTGACACTGACCACAGTGAGAATGCTCACAGTGATAGTGCCAATGGTGCCAGCACTCATGTTGACAGCACGCATTGTGAAAGGTGCCATGGTGACAGTGACCATGGTGAGAGATCTCATGGTGATAGCGCTCACGGTAATAGTCCTCATGGTGACAGTGCAAATGGTGAGAATACACAGGGTGACAGTACACATGGTGAAAATACCCATGGTAGCAGTTCTCATAGTGACAGTGCTCATGGGGGATGTGCCCATGCTGACAGTGCTCATTGTGGCAGTGCTCATGGTGACAGTACCGATGAGGCCAGTGATTATGGTGATGGTGTTCACAGTGGCTGTGCTCATGGAGATAGTGCTCACGGTGACCGTGCCCATGATGACAGTGCCCAGGGTGACAGTGCTCACGGGGAAATTGCCAATGATAACATTAACCATGGTGATAGTGCCCCTGGTGACACGGCCCACAGTGACATTGCTCATGGTGATAGTGCCATTGGTGACAGTGCTCACGGTGAAGTTGCCCATCCTGACAATGCTCATGGTGACATTGACCTTCGAGATAGTACCCATGTTGACAGTGCCCATGGTGACGTGCTCATGTTGACAGTGCTCAAAGTGATAGTGCCCATGGTGACATTGCCAAGAGTGACAGTGCCCATGCTGACAGTTCTCATTGTGATAGTGCCCATGGTGACAGTGCACATGGTGATACTTGCAATGGTGACAGTGCTCATGGTGACAGCGCTCATGGTTGCAGTACCCATGGTGACAGTGCTCAAAATGACAGTGACAGTGGTGGCAGTGACCATGGTGACAGTGCCCACGGTGACATTGCCTATAGTGACACTTCTCACAGTGACATTGCCCATGGTGACAGGGCTCATGTTGACGTGCTCATATTGACAGTGCTCACAGCGATAATGTCCATGGTGACATTGCCCATGGTGGAATTGCACACAATGCCATTTCCAACAGTGACAGTGCTCACGCTGAGAGTTGTCATGGTGATAGTGCCCATGGTGACAGTGCACATGGTCATACTGCCAATGGTTAAATTACTCATGGTGACAGTACTCATGGTTGCAGTACCCATGGTGACAGTGCTCAAAATGGCAGTTCCCATGGTGACATTGCCCATGGTGACATTGCCTATGGTGACACTTCTCACGGTGACATTTCCCATGGTGACATGGCTCATGGTGACACACCACATTGTGCCAGTGCCCATGGTGACAGTGTTCACAGTGAAAGTGCTCATGGTAATACTGTTTACTTTGAGAGTGCCCAAGGTGAAAATACACATGGTGACATTACTCATTGAGAAATTGCCCATGGTTACAATTCTCATAGCAACAGTTGTGGTGACAGTGCTCATGGTGGCACTGCCCTGGGTGACAGTGCTCGTGGTGTCAGTGCTCATGGTGACAGTGCTCATGATGAGAGTGCCTATGTTGTTAATTCCCATGGTGACACTTCTCACAGTGACACTGACAATGGTTACAGGTCACATGTTGGCCGTGCCCTTGGTGACAGTGCCCATGCAGACAGTACTTATGGTGACAGTGTTATCGGTGATAGTGCCCATGGTGAGAGTGCACATGGTGGTAGTGCACACGGTGGCACTGAAAAATGGTGACAGGGCTCATGGTGACAGTGCTCACGGTAAAAACCCATGCTGACAGTACTCACAGAGACACTGCTCATAGTGGCAGTAACCATGGTGACAGTTCGCACAGTGACAGTGCCCACTGTAGGAGTGCCCATGGAGACATTGCTCATGGTGACACTGACCACGGTGACATTGCCTATGGTGACAGTGCTCATGGTGACAGAGCCCATGTTGACTCTGACCACAGTGAGAATGCTCACGGTGATAGTGCCAATGGTGACAGCACTCATGTTGACAGCACGCATTGTGCAAGGTGCCATGGTGACAGTGACCATGGTGAGAGATCTCACGGTGATAGCACTCACGGTAATAGTCCTGATGGTGACAGTGCAAATGGTGACAATACAGAGGGTGACAGTACTCATGGTGAAAATACCCATGCTAGCAGTTCTCATAGTGACAGTGCTCATGGGGGAAGTGCCCATGCTGACAGTGCTCATTGTGGCAGTGCTCATGGTGACAGTACCGATGAGGCCAGTGATTATGGTGATGGTGTTCACAGTGGCTGTGCTCATGGAGATAGTGCTCACGGTGACCGTGCCCATGATGACAGTGCCCAGGGTGACAGTGCTCACGGGGAAAGTGCCAATGATAACATTAACCATGGTGATAGTGCCCCTGGTGACACGGCCCACAGTGACATTGCTCATGGTGATAGTGCCTTTGGTGACAGTGCTCATGGTGAAATTGCCCTTCCTGACAATGCTCATGGTGACATTGCCCTTCGAGATAGTACCCATGTTGACAGTGCCCATGGTGACGTGCTCATGTTGACATTGCTCACAGTGATAGTGCCCATGGTGACATTGCCCATGGTGGCAGTGCCCACGGTGCCCTTGCCAACAGTGACAGTGCCCACGCTGACAGTTCTCATTGTGATAGTGCCCATGGTGACAGTACACATGGTGATAATCGCAATGGTGACAGTGCTCATGGTGACAGTGCTCATGGTTGCAATACCCATGGTGACAGTGCTCAAAATGACAGTGACAGTGGTGGCAGTGACCATGGTGACAGTGCCCACGGTGACATCGCCTATAGTGACACTTCTCACGGTGACATTGCCAATGGTGACAGGGCTCATGTTGACGTGCTTATATTGACAGTGCTCACAGTGATAGTGCCCATGGTGACATTGCCCATGGTGGAATTGCACACAATGCCAGTTCCCACAGTGACAGTGCTCACGCTGAGAGTTGTCATGGTGATAGTGCCCATGGTGACAGTGCACATGGTCATACTACCAATGGTGACAGTACTCATGGTTGCATTACCCATGGTGACAGTGTGCAAAATGGCATTTCCCATGGTGACATTGCCTATGGTGACACATCTCACGGTGACATTTCCCATGGTGACATTGCTCAAGGTGACACACGACATTGTGCCAGTGCCCATGGTGACAGTGCACATTGTGATACACGCAATGGTGACAGTGCTCATCGTGACAGCGCTCATGGTGGCAGTACCCAAGGTGACAGTGCTCACAGTGACAGTGCCCACTGTATGAGTGCCCATGTTGACAGTGCTCATGGTGACACTGACCATGGTGACATTGCCTATGGTGACAGTGCTCATGGTGACAGTGCCCATGGTGAAACTGACCACAGTGAGAATGCTCACGGTGATAGTGCCAATGGTGCCAGCACTCATGTTGACAGTCCCCATTGTGCAAGGTGCCATGGTGACAGTGACCATGGTGAGGGATCTCACGGTGATAGCGGTCACGGTAATAGTCCTCATGGTGACAGTGCAAATGGTGACAATACACAGGGTGACAGTACACATGGTGAAAATACCCATGGTAGCAGTTCTCATAGTGACAGTGCTCATGGGGGATGTGCCCATGCTGACAGTGCTCATTGTGGCAGTGCTCATGGTGACAGTACCGATGAGGCCAGTGATTATGGTGATGGTGTTCACAGTGGCTGTGCTCATGGAGATAGTGCTCACGGTGACCGTGCCCATGATGACAGTGCCCAGGGTGACAGTGCTCACGGGGAAATTGCCAATGATAACATTAACCATGGTGATAGTGCCCCTGGTGACACGGCCCACAGTGACATTGCTCATGGTGATAGTGCCATTGGTGACAGTGCTCACTGTGAAGTTGCCCATCCTGACAATGCTCATGGTGACATTGACCTTCGAGATAGTACCCATGTTGACAGTGCCCATGGTGACGTGCTCATGTTGACAGTGCTCAAAGTGATAGTGCCCATGGTGACATTGCCAAGAGTGACAGTGCCCATGCTGACAGTTCTCATTGTGATAGTGCCCATGGTGACAGTGCACATGGTGATACTTGCAATGGTGACAGTGCTCATGGTGACAGCGCTCATGGTTGCAGTACCCATGGTGACAGTGCTCAAAATGACAGTGACAGTGGTGGCAGTGACCATGGTGACAGTGCCCACGGTGACATTGCCTATAGTGACACTTCTCACAGTGACATTGCCCATGGTGACAGGGCTCATGTTGACGTGCTCATATTGACAGTGCTCACAGCGATAATGTCCATGGTGACATTGCCCATGGTGGAATTGCACACAATGCCATTTCCAACAGTGACAGTGCTCACGCTGAGAGTTGTCATGGTGATAGTGCCCATGGTGACAGTGCACATGGTCATAATGCCAATGGTTAAATTACTCATGGTGACAGTACTCATGGTTGCAGTACCCATGGTGACAGTGCTCAAAATGGCAGTTCCCATGGTGACATTGCCCATGGTGACATTGCCTATGGTGACACTTCTCACGGTGACATTTCCCATGGTGACATGGCTCATGGTGACACACCACATTGTGCCAGTGCCCATGGTGACAGTGTTCACAGTGAAAGTGCTCATGGTAATACTGTTTACTTTGAGAGTGCCCAAGGTGAAAATACACATGGTGACATTACTCATTGAGAAATTGCCCATGGTTACAATTCTCATAGCAAGAGTTATGGTGACAGTGCTCATGGTGGCACTGCCCTGGGTGACAGTGCTCGTGGTGTCAGTGCTCATGGTGACAGTGCTCAAGATGAGAGTGCCTATGTTGTTAATTCCCATGGTGACACTTCTCACAGTGACACTGACAATGGTTACAGGTCACATGTTGGCCGTGCCCTTGGTGACAGTGCCCATGCAGACAGTACTTATGGTGACAGTGTTATCGGTGATAGTGCCCATGGTGAGAGTGCACATGGTGGTAGTGCACACGGTGGCACTGAAAAATGGTGACAGGGCTCATGGTGACAGTGCTCACGGTAAAAACCCATGCTGACAGTACTCACAGAGACACTGCTCATAGTGGCAGTAACCATGGTGACAGTTCGCACAGTGACAGTGCCCACTGTAGGAGTGCCCATGGAGACATTGCTCATCGTGACACTGTCCATGGTGACATTGCCTATGGTGACAGTGCTCATGGTGACAGAGCCCATGTTGACTCTGACCACAGTGAGAATGCTCATGGTCATAGTGCCAATGGTGACAGCACTCATGTTGACAGCACGCATTGTGCAAGGTGCCATGGTGACAGTGACCATGGTGAGAGATCTCACGGTGATAGCACTCACGGTAATAGTCCTGATGGTGACAGTGCAAATGGTGACAATACAGAGGGTGACAGTACTCATGGTGAAAATACCCATGCTAGCAGTTCTCATAGTGACAGTGCTCATGGGGGAAGTGCCCATGCTGACAGTGCTCATTGTGGCAGTGCTCATGGTTACAGTACCGATGAGGCCAGTGATTATGGTGATGGTGTTCACAGTGGCTGTGCTCATGGAGATAGTGCTCACGGTGACCGTGCCCATGATGACAGTGCCCAGGGTGACAGTGCTCACGGGGAAAGTGCCAATGATAACATTAACCATGGTGATAGTGCCCCTGGTGACACGGCCCACAGTGACATTGCTCATGGTGATAGTGCCATTGGTGACAGTGCTCACGGTGAAGTTGCCCATCCTGACAATGCTCATGGTGACATTGACCTTCGAGATAGTACCCATGTTGACAGTGCCCATGGTGACGTGCTCATGTTGACAGTGCTCAAAGTGATAGTGCCCATGGTGACATTGCCAAGAGTGACAGTGCCCTTGCTGACAGTTCTCATTGTGATAGTGCCCATGGTGACAGTGCACATGGTGATACTTGCAATGGTGACAGTGCTCATGGTGACAGCGCTCATGGTTGCAGTACCCATGGTGACAGTGCTCAAAATGACAGTGACAGTGGTGGCAGTGACCATGGTGACAGTGCCCACGGTGACATTGCCTATAGTGACACTTCTCACAGTGACATTGCCCATGGTGACAGGGCTCATGTTGACGTGCTCCTATTGACAGTGCTCACAGCGATAATGTCCATGGTGACATTGCCCATGGTGGAATTGCACACAATGCCATTTCCAACAGTGACAGTGCTCACGCTGAGAGTTGTCATGGTGATAGTGCCCATGGTGACAGTGCACATGGTCATACTGCCAATGGTTAAATTACTCATGGTGACAGTACTCATGGTTGCAGTACACATGGTGACAGTGTGCAAAATGGCATTTCCCATGGTGACATTGCCCATGGTGACATTGCCTATGGTGACACTTCTCACGGTGACATTTCCCATGGTGATATGGCTCATGGTGACACACCACATTGTGCCAGTGCCCATGGTGACAGTGTTCACAGTGAAAGTGCTCATGGTAATACTGTTTACTTTGAGAGTGCCCAAGGTGAAAATACACATGGTGACATTACTCATTGAGAAATTGCCCATGGTTACAATTCTCATAGCAACAGTTATGGTGACAGTGCTCATGGTGGCACTGCCCTGGGTGACAGTGCTCGTGGTGTCAGTGCTCATGGTGACAGTGCTCAAGATGAGAGTGCCTATGTTGTTAATTCCCATGGTGACACTTCTCACAGTGACACTGACAATGGTTACAGGTCACATGTTGGCCGTGCCCTTGGTGACAGTGCCCATGCAGACAGTACTTATGGTGACAGTGTTATCGGTGATAGTGCCCATGGTGAGAGTGCACATGGTGGTAGTGCACATGGTGTCACTGGAAAATGGTGACAGGGCTCATGGTGACAGTGCTCACGGTAAAAACCCATGCTGACAGTACTCACAGAGACACTGCTCATAGTGGCAGTAACCATGGTGACAGTTCGCACAGTGACAGTGCCCACTGTAGGAGTGCCCATGGAGACATTGCTCATGGTGACACTGACCACGGTGACATTGCCTATGGTGACAGTGCTCATGGTGACAGAGCCCATGTTGACTCTGACCACAGTGAGAATGCTCACGGTGATAGTGCCAATGGTGACAGCACTCATGTTGACAGCACGCATTGTGCAAGGTGCCATGGTGACAGTGACCATGGTGAGAGATCTCACGGTGATAGCACTCACGGTAATAGTCCTGATGGTGACAGTGCAAATGGTGACAATACAGAGGGTGACAGTACTCATGGTGAAAATACCCATGCTAGCAGTTCTCATAGTGACAGTGCTCATGGGGGAAGTGCCCATGCTGACAGTGCTCATTGTGGCAGTGCTCATGGTGACAGTACCGATGAGGCCAGTGATTATGGTGATGGTGTTCACAGTGGCTGTGCTCATGGAGATAGTGCTCACGGTGACCGTGCCCATGATGACAGTGCCCAGGGTGACAGTGCTCACGGGGAAAGTGCCAATGATAACATTAACCATGGTGATAGTGCCCCTGGTGACACGGCCCACAGTGACATTACTCATGGTGATAGTGCCATTGGTGACAGTGCTCACGGTGAAGTTGCCCATCCTGACAATGCTCATGGTGACATTGACCTTCGAGATAGTACCCATGTTGACAGTGCCCATGGTGACGTGCTCATGTTGACAGTGCTCAAAGTGATAGTGCCCATGGTGACATTGCCCATGGTGGCAGTGCCCACGGTGCCCTTGCCAACAGTGACAGTGCCCACGCTGACAGTTCTCATTGTGATAGTGCCCATGGTGACAGTACACATGGTGATAATCGCAATGGTGACAGTGCTCATGGTGACTGTGCTCATGGTTGCAATACCCATGGTGACAGTGCTCAAAATGACAGTGACAGTGGTGGCAGTGACCATGGTGACAGTGCCCACGGTGACATCGCCTATAGTGACACTTCTCACGGTGACATTGCCCATGGTGACAGGGCTCATGTTGACGTGCTTATATTGACAGTGCTCACAGTGATAGTGCCCATGGTGACATTGCCCATGGTGGAATTGCACACAATGCCAGTTCCCACAGTGACAGTGCTCACGCTGAGGGTTGTCATGGTGATAGTGCCCATGGTGACAGTGCACATGGTCATACTGCCAATGGTGACAGTACTCATGGTTGCAGTACCCATGGTGACAGTGTGCAAAATGGCATTTCCCATGGTGACATTGCCAATGGTGACATTGCCTATGGTGACACATCTCACGGTGACATTTCCCATGGTGACATTGCTCAAGGTGACACACGACATTGTGCCAGTGCCCATGGTGACAGTGCACATTGTGATACTCACAATGGTGACAGTGCTCATGGTGACAGCGCTCATGGTGGCAGTACCCAAGGTGACAGTGCTCACAGTGACAGTGCCCACTGTATGAGTGCCCATGTTGACAGTGCTCATGGTGACACTGACCATGGTGACATTGCCTATGGTGACAGTGCTCATGGTGACAGTGCCCATGGTGACACTGACCACAGTGAGAATGCTCACAGTGATAGTGCCAATGGTGCCAGCACTCATGTTGACAGCCCCCATTGTGCAAGGTGCCATGGTGACAGTGACCATGGTGAGAGATCTCACGGTGATAGCGCTCACGGTAATAGTCCTCATGGTGACAGTGCAAATGGTGACAATACACAGGGTGACAGTACACATGGTGAAAATACCCATGGTAGCAGTTCTCATAGTGACAGTGCTCATGGGGGATGTGCCCATGCTGACAGTGCTCATTGTGGCAGTGGTCATGGTGACAGTACCGATGAGGCCAGTGATTATGGTGATGGTGTTCACAGTGGCTGTGCTCATGGAGATAGTGCTCATGGTGACCGTGCCCATGATGACAGTGCCCAGGGTGACAGTGCTCACGGGGAAATTGCCAATGATAACATTAACCATGGTGATAGTGCCCCTGGTGACACGGCCCACAGTGACATTGCTCATGGTGATAGTGCCATTGGTGACAGTGCTCACGGTGAAGTTGCCCATCCTGACAATGCTCATGGTGACATTGACCTTCGAGATAGTACCCATGTTGACAGTGCCCATGGTGACGTGCTCATGTTGACAGTGCTCAAAGTGATAGTGCCCATGGTGACATTGCCAAGAGTGACAGTGCCCATGCTGACAGTTCTCATTGTGATAGTGCCCATGGTGACAGTGCACATGGTGATACTTGCAATGGTGACAGTGCTCATGGTGACAGTGCTCATGGTTGCAGTACCCATGATGACAGTGCTCAAAATGACAGTGACAGTGGTGGCAGTGACCATGGTGACAGTGCCCACGGTGACATTGCCTATAGTGACACTTCTCACAGTGACATTGCCCATGGTGACAGGGCTCATGTTGACGTGCTCATATTGACAGTGCTCACAGCGATAATGTCCATGGTGACATTGCCCATGGTGGAATTGCACACAATGCCATTTCCAACAGTGACAGTGCTCACGCTGAGAGTTGTCATGGTGATAGTGCCCATGGTGACAGTGCACATGGTCATACTGCCAATGGTTAAATTACTCATGGTGACAGTACTCATGGTTGTAGTACCCATGGTGACAGTGCTCAAAATGGTAGTTCCCATGGTGACATTGCCCATGGTGACATTGCCTATGGTGACACTTCTCACGGTGACATTTCCCATGGTGACATGGCTCATGGTGACACACCACATTGTGCCAGTGCCCATGGTGACAGTGTTCACAGTGAAAGTGCTCATGGTAATACTGTTTACTTTGAGAGTGCCCAAGGTGAAAATACACATGGTGACATTACTCATTGAGAAATTGCCCATGGTTACAATTCTCATAGCAACAGTTGTGGTGACAGTGCTCATGGTGGCACTGCCCTGGGTGACAGTGCTCGTGGTGTCAGTGCTCAGGGTGACAGTGCTCATGATGAGAGTGCCTATGTTGTTAATTCCCATGGTGACACTTCTCACAGTGACACTGACAATGGTTACAGGTCACATGTTGGCCGTGCCCTTGGTGACAGTGCCCATGCAGACAGTACTTATGGTGACAGTGTTATCGGTGATAGTGCCCATGGTGAGAGTGCACATGGTGGTAGTGCACATGGTGGCACTGAAAAATGGTGACAGGGCTCATGGTGACAGTGCTCACGGTAAAAACCCATGCTGACAGTACTCACAGAGACACTGCTCATAGTGGCAGTAACCATGGTGACAGTTCGCACAGTGACAGTGCCCACTGTAGGAGTGCCCATGGAGACATTGCTCATGGTGACACTGACCACGGTGACATTGCCTATGTTGACAGTGCTCATGGTGACAGAGCCCATGTTGACTCTGACCACAGTGAGAATGCTCACGGTGAGAGTGCCAATGGTGACAGCACTCATGTTGACAGCACGCATTGTGCAAGGTGCCATGGTGACAGTGACCATGGTGAGAGATCTCACGGTGATAGCACTCACGGTAATAGTCCTGATGGTGACAGTGCAAATGGTGACAATACAGAGGGTGACAGTACTCATGGTGAAAATACCCATGCTAGCAGTTCTCATAGTGACAGTGCTCATGGGGGAAGTGCCCATGCTGACAGTGCTCATTGTGGCAGTGCTCATGGTGACAGTACCGATGAGGCCAGTGATTATGGTGATGGTGTTCACAGTGGCTGTGCTCATGGAGATAGTGCTCACGGTGACCGTGCCCATGATGACAGTGCCCAGGGTGACAGTGCTCACGGGGAAAGTGCTAATGATAACATTAACCATGGTGATAGTGCCCCTGGTGACACGGCACACAGTGACATTACTCATGGTGATAGTGCCATTGGTGACAGTGCTCACGGTGAAGTTGCCCATCCTGACAATGCTCATGGTGACATTGACCTTCGAGATAGTACCCATGTTGACAGTGCCCATGGTGACGTGCTCATGTTGACAGTGCTCAAAGTGATAGTGCCCATGGTGACATTGCCCATGGTGGAAGTGCCCACGGTGCCCTTGCCAACAGTGACAGTGCCCACGCTGACAGTTCTCATTGTGATAGTGCCCATGGTGACAGTACACATGGTGATAATCGCAATGGTGACAGTGCTCATGGTGACAGTGCTCATGGTTGCGATACCCATGGTGACAGTGCTCAAAATGACAGTGACAGTGGTGGCAGTGACCATGGTGACAGTGCCCACGGTGACATCGCCTATAGTGACACTTCTCACGGTGACATTGCCCATGGTGACAGGGCTCATGTTGACGTGCTTATATTGACAGTGCTCACAGTGATAGTGCCCATGGTGACATTGCCCATGGTGACATTGCCTATGGTGACACATCTCACGGTGACATTTCCCATGGTGACATTGCTCAAGGTGACACACGACATTGTGCCAGTGCCCATGGTGACAGTGCACATTGTGATACTCACAATGGTGACAGTGCTCATGGTGACAGCGCTCATGGTGGCAGTACCCAAGGTGACAGTGCTCACAGTGACAGTGCCCACTGTATGAGTGCCCATGTTGACAGTGCTCATGGTGACACTGACCATGGTGACATTGCCTATGGTGACAGTGCTCATGGTGACAGTGCCCATGGTGACACTGACCACAGTGAGAATGCTCACAGTGATAGTGCCAATGGTGCCAGCACTCATGTTGACAGCACGCATTGTGCAAGGTGCCATGGTGACAGTGACCATGGTGAGAGATCTCATGGTGATAGCGCTCACGGTAATAGTCCTCATGGTGACAGTGCAAATGGTGAGAATACACAGGGTGACAGTACACATGGTGAAAATACCCATGGTAGCAGTTCTCATAGTGACAGTGCTCATGGGGGATGTGCCCATGCTGACAGTGCTCATTGTGGCAGTGCTCATGGTGACAGTACCGATGAGGCCAGTGATTATGGTGATGGTGTTCACAGTGGCTGTGCTCATGGAGATAGTGCTCACGGTGACCGTGCCCATGATGACAGTGCCCAGGGTGACAGTGCTCACGGGGAAATTGCCAATGATAACATTAACCATGGTGATAGTGCCCCTGGTGACACGGCCCACAGTGACATTGCTCATGGTGATAGTGCCATTGGTGACAGTGCTCACGGTGAAGTTGCCCATCCTGACAATGCTCATGGTGACATTGACCTTCGAGATAGTACCCATGTTGACAGTGCCCATGGTGACGTGCTCATGTTGACAGTGCTCAAAGTGATAGTGCCCATGGTGACATTGCCAAGAGTGACAGTGCCCATGCTGACAGTTCTCATTGTGATAGTGCCCATGGTGACAGTGCACATGGTGATACTTGCAATGGTGACAGTGCTCATGGTGACAGCGCTCATGGTTGCAGTACCCATGGTGACAGTGCTCAAAATGACAGTGACAGTGGTGGCAGTGACCATGGTGACAGTGCCCACGGTGACATTGCCTATAGTGACACTTCTCACAGTGACATTGCCCATGGTGACAGGGCTCATGTTGACGTGCTCATATTGACAGTGCTCACAGCGATAATGTCCATGGTGACATTGCCCATGGTGGAATTGCACACAATGCCATTTCCAACAGTGACAGTGCTCACGCTGAGAGTTGTCATGGTGATAGTGCCCATGGTGACAGTGCACATGGTCATACTGCCAATGGTTAAATTACTGATGGTGACAGTACTCATGGTTGCAGTACCCATGGTGACAGTGCTCAAAATGGTAGTTCCCATGGTGACATTGCCCATGGTGACATTGCCTATGGTGACACTTCTCACGGTGACATTTCCCATGGTGACATGGCTCATGGTGACACACCACATTCTGCCAGTGCCCATGGTGACAGTGTTCACAGTGAAAGTGCTCATGATAATACTGTTTACTTTGAGAGTGCCCAAGGTGAAAATACACATGGTGACATTACTCATTGAGAAATTGCCCATGGTTACAATTCTCATAGCAACAGTTGTGGTGACAGTGCTCATGTTGGCACTGCCCTGGGTGACAGTGCTCGTGGTGTCAGTGCTCATGGTGACAGTGCTCATGATGAGAGTGCCTATGTTGTTAATTCCCATGGTGACACTTCTCACAGTGACACTGACAATGGTTACAGGTCACATGTTGGCCGTGCCCTTGGTGACAGTGCCCATGCAGACAGTACTTATGGTGACAGTGTTATCGGTGATAGTGCCCATGGTGAGAGTGCACATGGTGGTAGTGCACACGGTGGCACTGAAAAATGGTGACAGGGCTCATGGTGACAGTGCTCACGGTAAAAACCCATGCTGACAGTACTCACAGAGACACTGCTCAAAGTGGCAGTAACCATGGTGAGAGTTCGCACAGTGACAGTGCCCACTGTAGGAGTGCCCATGGAGACATTGCTCATGGTGACACTGACCACGGTGACATTGCCTATGGTGACAGTGCTCATGGTGACAGAGCCCATGTTGACTCTGACCACAGTGAGAATGCTCACGGTGATAGTGCCAATGGTGACAGCACTCATGTTGACAGCACGCATTGTGCAAGGTGCCATGGTGACAGTGACCATGGTGAGAGATCTCACGGTGATAGCACTCACGGTAATAGTCCTGATGGTGACAGTGCAAATGGTGACAATACAGAGGGTGACAGTACTCATGGTGAAAATACCCAGGCTAGCAGTTCTCATAGTGACAGTGCTCATGGGGGAAGTGCCCATGCTGACAGTGCTCATTGTGGCAGTGCTCATGGTGACAGTACCGATGAGGCCAGTGATTATGGTGATGGTGTTCACAGTGGCTGTGCTCATGGAGATAGTGCTCACGGTGACTGTGCCCATGATGACAGTGCCCAGGGTGACAGTGCTCACGGGGAAAGTGCCAATGATAACATTAACCATGGTGATAGTGCCCCTGGTGACACGGCACACAGTGACATTACTCATGGTGATAGTGCCATTGGTGACAGTGCTCACGGTGAAATTGCCCTTCCTGACAATGCTCATGGTGACATTGCCCTTCGAGATAGTACCCATGTTGACAGTGCCCATGGTGACGTGCTCATGTTGACAGTGCTCACAGTGATAGTGCCCATGGTGACATTGCCCATGGTGGAAGTGCCCACTGTGCCCTTGCCAACAGTGACAGTGCCCACGCTGACAGTTCTCATTGTGATAGTGCCCATGGTGACAGTACGCATGGTGATAATCACAATGGTGACAGTGCTCATGGTGACAGTGCTCATGGTTGCAATACCCATGGTGACAGTGCTCAAAATGACAGTGACAGTGGTGGCAGTGACCATGGTGACAGTGCCCACGGTGACATCGCCTATAGTGACACTTCTCACGGTGACATTGCCCATGGTGACAGGGCTCATGTTGACGTTCTTATATTGACAGTGCTCACAGTGATAGTGCCCATGGTGACATTGCCCATGGTGGAATTGCACACAATGCCAGTTCCCACAGTGACAGTGCTCACGCTGAGAGTTGTCATGGTGATAGTGCCCATGGTGACAGTGCACATGGTCATACTGCCAATGGTTAAATTACTCATGCTGACAGTACTCATGGTTGCAGTACCCATGGTGACAGTGCTCAAAATGGCAGTTCCCATGGTGACATTGCCCATGGTGACATTGCCTATGGTGACACTTCTCACGGTGACATTGCCCATGGTGACATGGCTCATGGTGACACACCACATTGTGCCAGTGCCCATGGTGACAGTGTTCACAGTGAAAGTGCTCATGGTAATACTGTTTACTTTGAGAGTGCCCAAGGTGAAAATACACATGGTGACATTACTCATTGAGAAATTGCCCATGGTTACAATTCTCATAGCAACAGTTATGGTGACAGTGCTCATGGTGGCACTGCCCTGGCTGACAGTGCTCGTGGTGTCAGTGCTCATGGTGACAGTGCTCATGATGAGAGTGCCTATGTTGTTAATTCCCATGGTGACACTTCTCACAGTGACACTGACAATGGTTACAGGTCACATGTTGGCCGTGCCCTTGGTGACAGTGCCCATGCAGACAGTACTTATGGTGACAGTGTTATCGGTGATAGTGCCCATGGTGAGAGTGCACATGGTGGTAGTGCACATGGTGGCACTGGAAAATGGTGACAGGGCTCATGGTGACAGTGCTCATGGTAAAAACCCATGCTGACAGTACTCACAGAGACACTGCTCATAGTGGCAGTAACCATGGTGACAGTTCGCACAGTGACAGTGCCCACTGTAGGAGTGCCCATGGAGACATTGCTCATGGTGACACTGACCACGGTGACATTGCCTATGGTGACAGTGCTCATGGTGACAGAGCCCATGTTGACTCTGACCACAGTGAGAATGCTCACGGTGAGAGTGCCAATGGTGACAGCACTCATGTTGACAGCACGCATTGTGCAAGGTGCCATGGTGACAGTGACCATGGTGAGAGATCTCACGGTGATAGCACTCACGGTAATAGTCCTGATGGTGACAGTGCAAATGGTGACAATACAGAGGGTGACAGTACTCATGGTGAAAATACCCATGCTAGCAGTTCTCATAGTGACAGTGCTCATGGGGGAAGTACCCATGCTGACAGTGCTCATTGTGGCAGTGCTCATGGTGCCAGTACCGATGAGGCCAGTGATTATGGTGATGGTGTTCACAGTGGCTGTGCTCATGGAGATAGTGCTCACGGTGACCGTGCCCATGATGACAGTGCCCAGGGTGACAGTGCTCACGGGGAAAGTGCCAATGATAACATTAACCATGGTGATAGTGCCCCTGGTGACACGGCCCACAGTGACATTACTCATGGTGATAGTGCCATTGGTGACAGTGCTCACGGTGAAGTTGCCCATCCTGACAATGCTCATGGTGACATTGACCTTCGAGATAGTACCCATGTTGACAGTGCCCATGGTGATGTGCTCATGTTGACAGTGCTCAAAGTGATAGTGCCCATGGTGACATTGCCCATGGTGGAAGTGCCCACGGTGCCCTTGCCTACAGTGACAGTGCCCACGCTGACAGTTCTCATTGTGATAGTGCCCATGGTGACAGTACACATGGTGATAATCGCAATGGTGACAGTGCTCATGGTGACAGTGCTCATGGTTGCAATACCCATGGTGACAGTGCTCAAAATGACAGTGACAGTGGTGGCAGTGACCATGGTGACAGTGCCCACGGTGACATCGCCTATAGTGACACTTCTCACGGTGACATTGCCCATGGTGACAGGGCTCATGTTGACGTGCTTATATTGACAGTGCTCACAGTGATAGTGCCCATGGTGACATTGCCCATGGTGGAATTGCACACAATGCCAGTTCCCACAGTGACAGTGCTCACGCTGAGGGTTGTCATGGTGATAGTGCCCATGGTGACAGTGCACATGGTCATACTGCCAATGGTGACAGTACTCATGGTTGCAGTACCCATGGTGACAGTGTGCAAAATGGCATTTCCCATGGTGACATTGCCCATGGTGACATTGCCTGTGGTGACACATCTCTCGGTGACATTTCCCATGGTGACATTGCTCAAGGTGACACACAACATTGTGCCAGTGCCCATGGTGACAGTGCACATTGTGATACTCACAATGGTGACAGTGCTCATGGTGACAGCGCTCATGGTGGCAGTACCCAAGGTGACAGTGCTCACAGTGACAGTGCCCACTGTATGAGTGCCCATGTTGACAGTGCTCATGGTGACACTGACCATGGTGACATTGCCTATGGTGACAGTGCTCATGGTGACAGTGCCCATGGTGACACTGACCACAGTGAGAATGCTCACAGTGATAGTGCCAATGGTGACAGCACTCATGTTGACAGCCCCCATTGTGCACGGTGCCATGGTGACAGTGACCATGGTGAGAGATCTCACGGTGATAGCGCTCACGGTAATAGTCCTCATGGTGACAGTGCAAATGGTGACAATACACAGGGTGACAGTACACATGGTGAAAATACCCATGGTAGCAGTTCTCATAGTGACAGTGCTCATGGGGGATGTGCCCATGCTGACAGTGCTCATTGTGGCAGTGCTCATGGTGACAGTACCGATGAGGCCAGTGATTATGGTGATGGTGTTCACAGTGGCTGTGCTCATGGAGATAGTGCTCACGGTGACCGTGCCCATGATGACAGTGCCCAGGGTGACAGTGCTCACGGGGAAAGTGCCAATGATAACATTAACCATGGTGATAGTGCCCCTGGTGACACGGCCCACAGTGACATTGCTCATGGTGATAGTGCCATTGGTGACAGTGCTCACGGTGAAGTTGCCCATCCTGACAATGCTCATGGTGACATTGACCTTCGAGATAGTACCCATGTTGACAGTGCCCATGGTGACGTGCTCATGTTGACAGTGCTCAAAGTGATAGTGCCCATGGTGACATTGCAAAGAGTGACAGTGCCCATGCTGACAGTTCTCATTGTGATAGTGCCCATGGTGACAGTGCACATGGTGATACTTGCAATGGTGACAGTGCTCATGGTGACAGCACTCATGGTTGCAGTACCCATGGTGACAGTGCTCAAAATGACAGTGACAGTGGTGGCAGTGACCATGGTGACAGTGCCCACGGTGACATTGCCTATAGTGACACTTCTCACAGTGACATTGCCCATGGTGACAGGGCTCATGTTGACGTGCTCATATTGACAGTGCTCACAGCGATAATGTCCATGGTGACATTGCCCATGGTGGAATTGCACACAATGCCATTTCCAACAGTGACAGTGCTCACGCTGAGAGTTGTCATGGTGATAGTGCCCATGGTGACAGTGCACATGGTCATACTGCCAATGGTTAATTTTACTCATGGTGACAGTACTCATGGTTGTAGTACCCATGGTGACAGTGCTCAAAATGGTAGTTCCCATGGTGACATTGCCCATGGTGACATTGCCTATGGTGACACTTCTCACGGTGACATTTCCCATGGTGACATGGCTCATGGTGACACACCACATTGTGCCAGTGCCCATGGTGACAGTGTTCACAGTGAAAGTGCTCATGGTAATACTGTTTACTTTGAGAGTGCCCAAGGTGAAAATACACATGGCGACATTACTCATTGAGAAATTGCCCATGGTTACAATTCTCATAGCAACAGTTGTGGTGACAGTGCTCATGGTGGCACTGCCCTGGGTGACAGTGCTCGTGGTGTCAGTGCTCATGGTGACAGTGCTCATGATGAGAGTGCCTATGTTGTTAATTCCCATGGTGACACTTCTCACAGTGACACTGACAATGGTTACAGGTCACATGTTGGCCGTGCACTTGGTGACAGTGCCCATGCAGACAGTACTTATGGTGACAGTGTTATCGGTGATAGTGCCCATGGTGAGAGTGCACATGGTGGTAGTGCACATGGTGGCACTGAAAAATGGTGACAGGGCTCATGGTGACAGTGCTCACGGTAAAAACCCATGCTGACAGTACTCACAGAGACACTGCTCATAGTGGCAGTAACCATGGTGACAGTTCGCACAGTGACAGTGCCCACTGTAGGAGTGCCAATGGAGACATTGCTCATGGTGACACTGACCACGGTGACATTGCCTATGGTGACAGTGCTCATGGTGACAGAGCCCATGTTGACTCTGACCACAGTGAGAATGTTCACGGTGATAGTGCCAATGGTGACAGCACTCATGTTGACAGCACGCATTGTGCAAGGTGCCATGGTGACAGTGACCATGGTGAGAGATCTCACGGTGATAGCACTCACGGTAATAGTCCTGATGGTGACAGTGCAAATGGTGACAATACAGAGGGTGACAGTACTCATGGTGAAAATACCCATGCTAGCAGTTCTCATAGTGACAGTGCTCACTGGGGAATTGCCCATGCTGACAGTGCTCATTGTGGCAGTGCTCATGGTGACAGTACCGATGAGGCCAGTGATTATGGTGATGGTGTTCACAGTGGCTGTGCTCATGGAGATAGTGCTCACGGTGACCGTGCCCATGATGACAGTGCCCAGGGTGACAGTGCTCACGGGGAAAGTGCCAATGATAACATTAACCATGGTGATAGTGCCCCTGGTGACACGGCCCACAGTGACATTACTCATGGTGATAGTGCCATTGGTGACAGTGCTCACGGTGAAGTTGCCCATCCTGACAATGCTCATGGTGACATTGACCTTCGAGATAGTACCCATGTTGACAGTGCCCATGGTGACGTGCTCATGTTGACAGTGCTCAAAGTGATAGTGCCCATGGTGACATTGCCCATGGTGGAAGTGCCCACGGTGCCCTTGCCAACAGTGACAGTGCCCACGCTGACAGTTCTCATTGTGATAGTGCCCATGGTGACAGTACACATGGTGATAATCGCAATGGTGACAGTGCTCATGGTGACAGTGCTCATGGTTGCAATACCCATGGTGACAGTGCTCAAAATGACAGTGACAGTGGTGGCAGTGACCATGGTGACAGTGCCCATGGTGACATCTCCTATAGTGACACTTCTCACGGTGACATTGCCCATGGTGACAGGGCTCATGTTGACGTGCTTATAATGACAGTGCTCACAGTGATAGTGCCCATGGTGACATTGCCCATGGTGGAATTGCACACAATGCCAGTTCCCACAGTGACAGTGCTCACGGCTGAGGGTTGTCATGGTGATAGTGCCCATGGTGACAGTGCACATGGTCATACTGCCAATGGTGACAGTACTCATGGTTGCAGTACCCATGGTGACAGTGTGCAAAATGGCATTTCCCATGGTGACATTGCCCATGGTGACATTGCCTATGGTGACACATCTCACGGTGACATTTCCCATGGTGACATTGCTCAAGGTGACACACGACATTGTGCCAGTGCCCATGGTGACAGTGCACATTGTGATACTCACAATGGTGACAGTGCTCATGGTAACAGCGCTCATGGTGGCAGTACCCAAGGTGACAGTGCTCACAGTGACAGTGCCCACTGTATGAGTGCCCATGTTGACAGTGCTCATGGTGACACTGACCATGGTGACATTGCCTATGGTGACAGTGCTCATGGTGAGAGTGCCCATGGTGACACTGACCACAGTGAGAATGCTCACAGTGATAGTGCCAATGGTGCCAGCACTCATGTTGACAGCACGCATTGTGCAAGGTGCCATGGTGACAGTGACCATGGTGAGAGATCTCACGGTGATAGCGCTCACGGTAATAGTCCTCATGGTGACAGTGCAAATGGTGAGAATACACAGGGTGACAGTACACATGGTGAAAATACCCACGGTAGCAGTTCTCATAGTGACAGTGCTCATGGGGGATGTGCCCATGCTGACAGTGCTCATTGTGGCAGTGCTCATGGTGACAGTACCGATGAGGCCAGTGATTATGGTGATGGTGTTCACAGTGGCTGTGCTCATGGAGATAGTGCTCACGGTGACCGTGCCCATGATGACAGTGCCCAGGGTGACAGTGCTCACGGGGAAATTGCCAATGATAACATTAACCATGGTGATAGTGCCCCTGGTGACACGGCCCACAGTGACATTGCTCATGGTGATAGTGCCATTGGTGACAGTGCTCACGGTGAAGTTGCCCATCCTGACAATGCTCATGGTGACATTGACCTTCGAGATAGTACCCATGTTGACAGTGCCCATGGTGACGTGCTCATGTTGACAGTGCTCAAAGTGATAGTGCCCATGGTGACATTGCCAAGAGTGACAGTGCCCATGCTGACAGTTCTCATTGTGATAGTGCCCATGGTGACAGTGCACATGGTGATACTTGCAATGGTGACAGTGCTCATGGTGACAGCGCTCATGGTTGCAGTACCCATGGCGACAGTGCTCAAAATGACAGTGACAGTGGTGGCAGTGACCATGGTGACAGTGCCCACGGTGACATTGCCTATAGTGACACTTCTCACAGTGACATTGCCCATGGTGACAGGGCTCATGTTGACGTGCTCATATTGACAGTGCTCACAGCGATAATGTCCATGGTGACATTGCCCATGGTGGAATTGCACACAATGCCATTTCCAACAGTGACAGTGCTCACGCTGAGAGTTGTCATGGTGATAGTGCCCATGGTGACAGTGCACATGGTCATACTGCCAATGGTTAAATTACTCATGGTGACAGTACTCATGGTTGCAGTACCCATGGTGACAGTGCTCAAAATGGCAGTTCCCATGGTGACATTGCCCATGGTGACATTGCCTATGGTGACACTTCTCACGGTGACATTTCCCATGGTGACATGGCTCATGGTGACACACCACATTGTGCCAGTGCCCATGGTGACAGTGTTCACAGTGAAAGTGCTCATGGTAATACTGTTTACTTTGAGAGTGCCCAAGGTGAAAATACACATGGTGACATTACTCATTGAGAAATTGCCCATGGTTACAATTCTCATAGCAACAGTTGTGGTGACAGTGCTCATGGTGGCACTGCCCTGGGTGACAGTGCTCGTGGTGTCAGTGCTCAGGGTGACAGTGCTCATGATGAGAGTGCCTATGTTGTTAATTCCCATGGTGACACTTCTCACAGTGACACTGACAATGGTTACAGGTCACATGTTGGCCGTGCCCTTGGTGACAGTGCCCATGCAGACAGTACTTATGGTGACAGTGTTATCGGTGATAGTGCCCATGGTGAGAGTGCACATGGTGGTAGTGCACATGGTGGCACTGAAAAATGGTGACAGGGCTCATGGTGACAGTGCTCACGGTAAAAACCCATGCTGACAGTACTCACAGAGACACTGCTCATAGTGGCAGTAACCATGGTGACAGTTCGCACAGTGACAGTGCCCACTGTAGGAGTGCCCATGGAGACATTGCTCATGGTGACACTGACCACGGTGACATTGCCTATGGTGACAGTGCTCATGGTGACAGAGCCCATGTTGACTCTGACCACAGTGAGAATGCTCACGGTGATAGTGCCAATGGTGACAGCACTCATGTTGACAGCACGCATTGTGCAAGGTGCCATGGTGACAGTGACCATGGTGAGAGATCTCACGGTGATAGCACTCACGGTAATAGTCCTGATGGTGACAGTGCAAATGGTGACAATACAGAGGGTGAGAGTACTCATGGTGAAAATACCCATGCTAGCAGTTCTCATAGTGACAGTGCTCATGGGGGAAGTGCCCATGATGACAGTGCTCATTGTGGCAGTGCTCATGGTGACAGTACCGATGAGGCCAGTGATTATGGTGATGGTGTTCACAGTGGCTGTGCTCATGGAGATAGTGCTCACGGTGACCGTGCCCATGATGACAGTGCCCAGGGTGACAGTGCTCACGGGGAAAGTGCCAATGATAACATTAACCATGGTGATAGTGCCCCTGGTGACACGGCCCACAGTGACATTGCTCATGGTGATAGTGCCTTTGGTGACAGTGCTCATGGTGAAATTGCCCTTCCTGACAATGCTCATGGTGACATTGCCCTTCGAGATAGTACCCATGTTGACAGTGCCCATGGTGACGTGCTCATGTTGACAGTGCTCACAGTGATAGTGCCCATGGTGACATTGCCCATGGTGGAAGTGCCCACGGTGCCCTTGCCAACAGTGACAGTGCCCACGCTGACAGTTCTCATTGTGATAGTGCCCATGGTGACAGTACACATGGTGATAATCGCAATGGTGACATTTCTCATGGTGACAGTGCTCATGGTTGCAATACCCATGGTGACAGTGCTCAAAATGACAGTGACAGTGGTGGCAGTGACCATGGTGACAGTGCCCACGGTGACATCGCCTATAGTGACACTTCTCACGGTGACATTGCCCATGGTGGAATTGCACACAATGCCAGTTCCCACAGTGACAGTGCTCACGCTGAGAGTTGTCATGGTGATAGTGCCCATGGTGACAGTGCACATGGTCATACTACCAATGGTGACAGTACTCATGGTTGCATTACCCATGGTGACAGTGTGCAAAATGGCATTTCCCATGGTGACATTGCCTATGGTGACACATCTCACGGTGACATTTCCCATGGTGACATTGCTCAAGGTGACACACGACATTGTGCCAGTGCCCATGGTGACAGTGCACATTGTGATACACGCAATGGTGACAGTGCTCATCGTGACAGCGCTCATGGTGGCAGTACCCAAGGTGACAGTGCTCACAGTGACAGTGCCCACTGTATGAGTGCCCATGTTGACAGTGCTCATGGTGACACTGACCATGGTGACATTGCCTATGGTGACAGTGCTCATGGTGACAGTGCCCATGGTGACACTGACCACAGTGAGAATGCTCACGGTGATAGTGCCAATGGTGCCAGCACTCATGTTGACAGCCCCTATTGTGCAAGGTGCCATGGTGACAGTGACCATGGTGAGAGATCTCACGGTGATAGCGCTCATGGTAATAGTCCTCATGGTGACAGTGCAAATGGTGACAATACACAGGATGACAGTACACATGGTGAAAATACCCATGGTAGCAGTTCTCATAGTGACAGTGCTCATGGGGAAAGTACCCATGCTGACAGTGCTCATTGTGGCAGTGCTCATGGTGACAGTACCGATGAGGCCAGTGATTATGGTGATGGTGTTCACAGTGGCTGTGCTCATGGAGATAGTGCTCACGGTGACCGTGCCCATGATGACAGTGCCCAGGGTGACAGTGCTCACGGGGAAAGTGCCAATGATAACATTAACCATGGTGATAGTGCCCCTGGTGACACGGCCCACAGTGACATTGCTCATGGTGATAGTGCCATTGGTGACAGTGCTCACGGTGAAGTTGCCCATCATGACAATGCTCATGGTGACATTGACCTTCGAGATAGTACCCATGTTGACAGTGCCCATGGTGACGTGCTCATGTTGACAGTGCTCACAGTGATAGTGCCCATGGTGACATTGCCAAGAGTGACAGTGCCCATGCTGACAGTTCTCATTGTGATAGTGCCCATGGTGACAGTGCACATGGTGATACTTGCAATGGTGACAGTGCTCATGGTGACAGCACTCATGGTTGCAGTACCCATGGTGACAGTGCTCAAAATGACAGTGACAGTGGTGGCAGTGACCATGGTGACAGTGCCCACGGTGACATCGCCTATAGTGACACTTCTCACGGTGACATTGCCCATGGTGACAGGGCTCATGTTGACGTGCTCATATTGACAGTGCTCACAGCGATAATGTCCATGGTGACATTGCCCATGGTGGAATTGCACACAATGCCATTTCCAACAGTGACAGTGCTCACGCTGAGAGTTGTCATGGTGATAGTGCCCATGGTGACAGTGCACATGGTCATACTGCCAATGGTTAAATTACTCATGGTGACAGTACTCATGGTTGTAGTACCCATGGTGACAGTGCTCAAAATGGTAGTTCCCATGGTGACATTGCCCATGGTGACATTGCCTATGGTGACACTTCTCACGGTGACATTTCCCATGGTGACATGGCTCATGGTGACACACCACATTGTGCCAGTGCCCATGGTGACAGTGTTCACAGTGAAAGTGCTCATGGTAATACTGTTTACTTTGAGAGTGCCCAAGGTGAAAATACACATGGCGACATTACTCATTGAGAAATTGCCCATGGTTACAATTCTCATAGCAACAGTTGTGGCGACAGTGCTCATGGTGGCACTGCCCTGGGTGACAGTGCTCGTGGTGTCAGTGCTCATGGTGACAGTGCTCATGATGAGAGTGCCTATGTTGTTAATTTCCATGGTGACACTTCTCACAGTGACACTGACAATGGTTACAGGTCACATGTTGGCCGTGCCCTTGGTGACAGTGCCCATGCAGACAGTACTTATGGTGACAGTGTTATCGGTGATAGTGCCCATGGTGAGAGTGCACATGGTGGTAGTGCACATGGTGGCACTGAAAAATGGTGACAGGGCTCATGGTGACAGTGCTCACGGTAAAAACCCATGCTGACAGTACTCACAGAGACACTGCTCATAGTGGCAGTAACCATGGTGACAGTTCGCACAGTGACAGTGCCCACTGTAGGAGTGCCCATGGAGACATTGCTCATGGTGACACTGACCACGGTGACATTGCCTATGGTGACAGTGCTCATGGTGACAGAGCCCATGTTGACTCTGACCACAGTGAGAATGCTCACGGTGATAGTGCCAATGGTGACAGCACTCATGTTGACAGCACGCATTGTGCAAGGTGCCATGGTGACAGTGACCATGGTGAGAGATCTCACGGTGATAGCACTCACGGTAATAGTCCTGATGGTGACAGTGCAAATGGTGACAATACAGAGGGTGACAGTACTCATGGTGAAAATACCCATGCTAGCAGTTCTCATAGTGACAGTGCTCACTGGGGAAGTGCCCATGCTGACAGTGCTCATTGTGGCAGTGCTCATGGTGACAGTACCGATGAGGCCAGTGATTATGGTGATGGTGTTCACAGTGGCTGTGCTCATGGAGATAGTGCTCACGGTGACCGTGCCCATGATGACAGTGCCCAGGGTGACAGTGCTCACGGGGAAAGTGCCAATGATAACATTAACCATGGTGATAGTGCCCCTGGTGACACGGCACACAGTGACATTACTCATGGTGATAGTGCCATTGGTGACAGTGCTCACGGTGAAGTTGCCCATCCTGACAATGCTCATGGTGACATTGACCTTCGAGATAGTACCCATGTTGACAGTGCCCATGGTGACGTGCTCATGTTGACAGTGCTCAAAGTGATAGTGCCCATGGTGACATTGCCCATGGTGGAAGTGCCCACGGTGCCCTTGCCAACAGTGACAGTGCCCACGCTGACAGTTCTCATTGTGATAGTGCCCATGGTGACAGTACACATGGTGATAATCGCAATGGTGACAGTGCTCATGGTGACAGTGCTCATGGTTGCAATACCCATGGTGACAGTGCTCAAAATGACAGTGACAGTGGTGGCAGTGACCATGGTGACAGTGCCCATGGTGACATCGCCTATAGTGACACTTCTCACGGTGACATTGCCCATGGTGACAGGGCTCATGTTGACGTGCTTATATTGACAGTGCTCACAGTGATAGTGCCCATGGTGACATTGCCCATGGTGGAATTGCACACAATGCCAGTTCCCACAGTGACAGTGCTCAAGCTGAGGGTTGTCATGGTGATAGTGCCCATGGTGACAGTGCACATGGTCATACTGCCAATGGTGACAGTACTCATGGTTGCAGTACCCATGGTGACAGTGTGCAAAATGGCATTTCCCATGGTGACATTGCCCATGGTGACATTGCCTATGGTGACACATCTCACGGTGACATTTCCCATGGTGACATTGCTCAAGGTGACACACGACATTGTGCCAGTGCCCATGGTGACAGTGCACATTGTGATACTCACAATGGTGACAGTGCTCATGGTAACAGCGCTCATGGTGGCAGTACCCAAGGTGACAGTGCTCACAGTGACAGTGCCCACTGTATGAGTGCCCATGTTGACTGTGCTCATGGTGACACTGACCATGGTGACATTGCCTATGGTGACAGTGCTCATGGTGAGAGTGCCCATGGTGACACTGACCACAGTGAGAATGCTCACAGTGATAGTGCCAATGGTGCCAGCACTCATGTTGACAGCACGCATTGTGCAAGGTGCCATGGTGACAGTGACCATGGTGAGAGATCTCACGGTGATAGCGCTCACGGTAATAGTCCTCATGGTGACAGTGCAAATGGTGAGAATACACAGGGTGACAGTACACATGGTGAAAATACCCATGGTAGCAGTTCTCATAGTGACAGTGCTCATGGGGGATGTGCCCATGCTGACAGTGCTCATTGTGGCAGTGCTCATGGTGACAGTACCGATGAGGCCAGTGATTATGGTGATGGTGTTCACAGTGGCTGTGCTCATGGAGATAGTGCTCACGGTGACCGTGCCCATGATGACAGTGCCCAGGGTGACAGTGCTCACGGGGAAATTGCCAATGATAACATTAACCATGGTGATAGTGCCCCTGGTGACACGGCCCACAGTGACATTGCTCATGGTGATAGTGCCATTGGTGACAGTGCTCACGGTGAAGTTGCCCATCCTGACAATGTTCATGGTGACATTGACCTTCGAGATAGTACCCATGTTGACAGTGCCCATGGTGACGTGCTCATGTTGACAGTGCTCAAAGTGATAGTGCCCATGGTGACATTGCCCATGGTGGAAGTGCCCACGGTGCCCTTGCCAACAGTGACAGTGCCCACGCTGACAGTTCTAATTGTGATAGTGCCCATGGTGACAGTACACATGGTGATACTCGCAATGGTGACAGTGCTCATGGTGACAGTGCTCATGGTTGCAATACCCATGGTGACAGTGCTCAAAATGACAGTGACAGTGGTGGCAGTGACCATGGTGACAGTGCCCACGGTGACATCGCCTATAGTGACACTTCTCACGGTGACATTGCCCATGGTGACAGGGCTCATGTTGACGTGCTTATATTGACAGTGCTCACAGTGATAGTGCCCATGGTGACATTGCCCATGGTGGAATTGCACACAATGCCAGTTCCCACAGTGACAGTGCTCACGCTGAGGGTTGTCATGGTGATAGTGCCCATGGTGACAGTGCACATGGTCATACTGCCAATGGTGACAGTACTCATGGTTGCAGTACCCATGGTGACAGTGTGCAAAATGGCATTTCCCATGGTGACATTGCCCATGGTGACATTGCCTATGGTGACACATCTCACGGTGACATTTCCCATGGTGACATTGCTCAAGGTGACACACGACATTGTGCCAGTGCCCATGGTGACAGTGCACATTGTGATACTCACAATGGTGACAGTGCTCATGGTGACAGCGCTCATGGTGGCAGTACCCAAGGTGACAGTGCTCACAGTGACAGTGCCCACTGTATGAGTGCCCATGTTGACAGTGCTCATGGTGACACTGACCATGGTGACATTGCCTATGGTGACAGTGCTCATGGTGACAGTGCCCATGGTGACACTGACCACAGTGAGAATGCTCACAGTGATAGTGCCAATGGTGCCAGCACTCATGTTGACAGCCCCCATTGTGCAAGGTGCCATGGTGACAGTGACCATGGTGAGAGATCTCACGGTGATAGCGCTCACGGTAATAGTCCTCATGGTGACAGTGCAAATGGTGACAATACACAGGGTGACAGTACACATGGTGAAAATACCCATGGTAGCAGTTCTCATAGTGACAGTGCTCATGGGGGATGTGCCCATGCTGACAGTGCTCATTGTGGCAGTGGTCATGGTGACAGTACCGATGAGGCCAGTGATTATGGTGATGGTGTTCACAGTGGCTGTGCTCATGGAGATAGTGCTCATGGTGACCGTGCCCATGATGACAGTGCCCAGGGTGACAGTGCTCACGGGGAAATTGCCAATGATAACATTAACCATGGTGATAGTGCCCCTGGTGACACGGCCCACAGTGACATTGCTCATGGTGATAGTGCCATTGGTGACAGTGCTCACGGTGAAGTTGCCCATCCTGACAATGCTCATGGTGACATTGACCTTCGAGATAGTACCCATGTTGACAGTGCCCATGGTGACGTGCTCATGTTGACAGTGCTCAAAGTGATAGTGCCCATGGTGACATTGCCAAGAGTGACAGTGCCCATGCTGACAGTTCTCATTGTGATAGTGCCCATGGTGACAGTGCACATGGTGATACTTGCAATGGTGACAGTGCTCATGGTGACAGTGCTCATGGTTGCAGTACCCATGATGACAGTGCTCAAAATGACAGTGACAGTGGTGGCAGTGACCATGGTGACAGTGCCCACGGTGACATTGCCTATAGTGACACTTCTCACAGTGACATTGCCCATGGTGACAGGGCTCATGTTGACGTGCTCATATTGACAGTGCTCACAGCGATAATGTCCATGGTGACATTGCCCATGGTGGAATTGCACACAATGCCATTTCCAACAGTGACAGTGCTCACGCTGAGAGTTGTCATGGTGATAGTGCCCATGGTGACAGTGCACATGGTCATACTGCCAATGGTTAAATTACTCATGGTGACAGTACTCATGGTTGTAGTACCCATGGTGACAGTGCTCAAAATGGTAGTTCCCATGGTGACATTGCCCATGGTGACATTGCCTATGGTGACACTTCTCACGGTGACATTTCCCATGGTGACATGGCTCATGGTGACACACCACATTGTGCCAGTGCCCATGGTGACAGTGTTCACAGTGAAAGTGCTCATGGTAATACTGTTTACTTTGAGAGTGCCCAAGGTGAAAATACACATGGTGACATTACTCATTGAGAAATTGCCCATGGTTACAATTCTCATAGCAACAGTTGTGGTGACAGTGCTCATGGTGGCACTGCCCTGGGTGACAGTGCTCGTGGTGTCAGTGCTCATGGTGACAGTGCTCATGATGAGAGTGCCTATGTTGTTAATTCCCATGGTGACACTTCTCACAGTGACACTGACAATGGTTACAGGTCACATGTTGGCCGTGCCCTTGGTGACAGTGCCCATGCAGACAGTACTTATGGTGACAGTGTTATCGGTGATAGTGCCCATGGTGAGAGTGCACATGGTGGTAGTGCACATGGTGGCACTGAAAAATGGTGACAGGGCTCATGGTGACAGTGCTCACGGTAAAAACCCATGCTGACAGTACTCACAGAGACACTGCTCATAGTGGCAGTAACCATGGTGACAGTTCGCACAGTGACAGTGCCCACTGTAGGAGTGCCCATGGAGACATTGCTCATGGTGACACTGACCACGGTGACATTGCCTATGTTGACAGTGCTCATGGTGACAGAGCCCATGTTGACTCTGACCACAGTGAGAATGCTCACGGTGAGAGTGCCAATGGTGACAGCACTCATGTTGACAGCACGCATTGTGCAAGGTGCCATGGTGACAGTGACCATGGTGAGAGATCTCACGGTGATAGCACTCACGGTAATAGTCCTGATGGTGACAGTGCAAATGGTGACAATACAGAGGGTGACAGTACTCATGGTGAAAATACCCATGCTAGCAGTTCTCATAGTGACAGTGCTCATGGGGGAAGTGCCCATGCTGACAGTGCTCATTGTGGCAGTGCTCATGGTGACAGTACCGATGAGGCCAGTGATTATGGTGATGGTGTTCACAGTGGCTGTGCTCATGGAGATAGTGCTCACGGTGACCGTGCCCATGATGACAGTGCCCAGGGTGACAGTGCTCACGGGGAAAGTGCCAATGATAACATTAACCATGGTGATAGTGCCCCTGGTGACACGGCACACAGTGACATTACTCATGGTGATAGTGCCATTGGTGACAGTGCTCACGGTGAAGTTGCCCATCCTGACAATGCTCATGGTGACATTGACCTTCGAGATAGTACCCATGTTGACAGTGCCCATGGTGACGTGCTCATGTTGACAGTGCTCAAAGTGATAGTGCCCATGGTGACATTGCCCATGGTGGAAGTGCCCACGGTGCCCTTGCCAACAGTGACAGTGCCCACGCTGACAGTTCTCATTGTGATAGTGCCCATGGTGACAGTACACATGGTGATAATCGCAATGGTGACAGTGCTCATGGTGACAGTGCTCATGGTTGCGATACCCATGGTGACAGTGCTCAAAATGACAGTGACAGTGGTGGCAGTGACCATGGTGACAGTGCCCACGGTGACATCGCCTATAGTGACACTTCTCACGGTGACATTGCCCATGGTGACAGGGCTCATGTTGACGTGCTTATATTGACAGTGCTCACAGTGATAGTGCCCATGGTGACATTGCCCATGGTGACATTGCCTATGGTGACACATCTCACGGTGACATTTCCCATGGTGACATTGCTCAAGGTGACACACGACATTGTGCCAGTGCCCATGGTGACAGTGCACATTGTGATACTCACAATGGTGACAGTGCTCATGGTGACAGCGCTCATGGTGGCAGTACCCAAGGTGACAGTGCTCACAGTGACAGTGCCCACTGTATGAGTGCCCATGTTGACAGTGCTCATGGTGACACTGACCATGGTGACATTGCCTATGGTGACAGTGCTCATGGTGACAGTGCCCATGGTGACACTGACCACAGTGAGAATGCTCACAGTGATAGTGCCAATGGTGCCAGCACTCATGTTGACAGCACGCATTGTGCAAGGTGCCATGGTGACAGTGACCATGGTGAGAGATCTCATGGTGATAGCGCTCACGGTAATAGTCCTCATGGTGACAGTGCAAATGGTGAGAATACACAGGGTGACAGTACACATGGTGAAAATACCCATGGTAGCAGTTCTCATAGTGACAGTGCTCATGGGGGATGTGCCCATGCTGACAGTGCTCATTGTGGCAGTGCTCATGGTGACAGTACCGATGAGGCCAGTGATTATGGTGATGGTGTTCACAGTGGCTGTGCTCATGGAGATAGTGCTCACGGTGACCGTGCCCATGATGACAGTGCCCAGGGTGACAGTGCTCACGGGGAAATTGCCAATGATAACATTAACCATGGTGATAGTGCCCCTGGTGACACGGCCCACAGTGACATTGCTCATGGTGATAGTGCCATTGGTGACAGTGCTCACGGTGAAGTTGCCCATCCTGACAATGCTCATGGTGACATTGACCTTCGAGATAGTACCCATGTTGACAGTGCCCATGGTGACGTGCTCATGTTGACAGTGCTCAAAGTGATAGTGCCCATGGTGACATTGCCAAGAGTGACAGTGCCCATGCTGACAGTTCTCATTGTGATAGTGCCCATGGTGACAGTGCACATGGTGATACTTGCAATGGTGACAGTGCTCATGGTGACAGCGCTCATGGTTGCAGTACCCATGGTGACAGTGCTCAAAATGACAGTGACAGTGGTGGCAGTGACCATGGTGACAGTGCCCACGGTGACATTGCCTATAGTGACACTTCTCACAGTGACATTGCCCATGGTGACAGGGCTCATGTTGACGTGCTCATATTGACAGTGCTCACAGCGATAATGTCCATGGTGACATTGCCCATGGTGGAATTGCACACAATGCCATTTCCAACAGTGACAGTGCTCACGCTGAGAGTTGTCATGGTGATAGTGCCCATGGTGACAGTGCACATGGTCATACTGCCAATGGTTAAATTACTGATGGTGACAGTACTCATGGTTGCAGTACCCATGGTGACAGTGCTCAAAATGGTAGTTCCCATGGTGACATTGCCCATGGTGACATTGCCTATGGTGACACTTCTCACGGTGACATTTCCCATGGTGACATGGCTCATGGTGACACACCACATTCTGCCAGTGCCCATGGTGACAGTGTTCACAGTGAAAGTGCTCATGATAATACTGTTTACTTTGAGAGTGCCCAAGGTGAAAATACACATGGTGACATTACTCATTGAGAAATTGCCCATGGTTACAATTCTCATAGCAACAGTTGTGGTGACAGTGCTCATGTTGGCACTGCCCTGGGTGACAGTGCTCGTGGTGTCAGTGCTCATGGTGACAGTGCTCATGATGAGAGTGCCTATGTTGTTAATTCCCATGGTGACACTTCTCACAGTGACACTGACAATGGTTACAGGTCACATGTTGGCCGTGCCCTTGGTGACAGTGCCCATGCAGACAGTACTTATGGTGACAGTGTTATCGGTGATAGTGCCCATGGTGAGAGTGCACATGGTGGTAGTGCACACGGTGGCACTGAAAAATGGTGACAGGGCTCATGGTGACAGTGCTCACGGTAAAAACCCATGCTGACAGTACTCACAGAGACACTGCTCAAAGTGGCAGTAACCATGGTGAGAGTTCGCACAGTGACAGTGCCCACTGTAGGAGTGCCCATGGAGACATTGCTCATGGTGACACTGACCACGGTGACATTGCCTATGGTGACAGTGCTCATGGTGACAGAGCCCATGTTGACTCTGACCACAGTGAGAATGCTCACGGTGATAGTGCCAATGGTGACAGCACTCATGTTGACAGCACGCATTGTGCAAGGTGCCATGGTGACAGTGACCATGGTGAGAGATCTCACGGTGATAGCACTCACGGTAATAGTCCTGATGGTGACAGTGCAAATGGTGACAATACAGAGGGTGACAGTACTCATGGTGAAAATACCCAGGCTAGCAGTTCTCATAGTGACAGTGCTCATGGGGGAAGTGCCCATGCTGACAGTGCTCATTGTGGCAGTGCTCATGGTGACAGTACCGATGAGGCCAGTGATTATGGTGATGGTGTTCACAGTGGCTGTGCTCATGGAGATAGTGCTCACGGTGACTGTGCCCATGATGACAGTGCCCAGGGTGACAGTGCTCACGGGGAAAGTGCCAATGATAACATTAACCATGGTGATAGTGCCCCTGGTGACACGGCACACAGTGACATTACTCATGGTGATAGTGCCATTGGTGACAGTGCTCACGGTGAAATTGCCCTTCCTGACAATGCTCATGGTGACATTGCCCTTCGAGATAGTACCCATGTTGACAGTGCCCATGGTGACGTGCTCATGTTGACAGTGCTCACAGTGATAGTGCCCATGGTGACATTGCCCATGGTGGAAGTGCCCACTGTGCCCTTGCCAACAGTGACAGTGCCCACGCTGACAGTTCTCATTGTGATAGTGCCCATGGTGACAGTACGCATGGTGATAATCACAATGGTGACAGTGCTCATGGTGACAGTGCTCATGGTTGCAATACCCATGGTGACAGTGCTCAAAATGACAGTGACAGTGGTGGCAGTGACCATGGTGACAGTGCCCACGGTGACATCGCCTATAGTGACACTTCTCACGGTGACATTGCCAATGGTGACAGGGCTCATGCTGACGTGCTTATATTGACAGTGCTCACAGTGATAGTGCCCATGGTGACATTGCCCATGGTGGAATTGCACACAATGCCAGTTCCCACAGTGACAGTGCTCACGCTGAGAGTTGTCATGGTGATAGTGCCCATGGTGACAGTGCACATGGTCATACTGCCAAAGGTTAAATTACTCATGCTGACAGTACTCATGGTTGCAGTACCCATGGTGACAGTGCTCAAAATGGCAGTTCCCATGGTGACATTGCCCATGGTGACATTGCCTATGGTGACACTTCTCACGGTGACATTGCCCATGGTGACATGGCTCATGGTGACACACCACATTGTGCCAGTGCCCATGGTGACAGTGTTCACAGTGAAAGTGCTCATGGTAATACTGTTTACTTTGAGAGTGCCCAAGGTGAAAATACACATGGTGACATTACTCATTGAGAAATTGCCCATGGTTACAATTCTCATAGCAACAGTTATGGTGACAGTGCTCATGGTGGCACTGCCCTGGCTGACAGTGCTCGTGGTGTCAGTGCTCATGGTGACAGTGCTCATGATGAGAGTGCCTATGTTGTTAATTCCCATGGTGACACTTCTCACAGTGACACTGACAATGGTTACAGGTCACATGTTGGCCGTGCCCTTGGTGACAGTGCCCATGCAGACAGTACTTATGGTGACAGTGTTATCGGTGATAGTGCCCATGGTGAGAGTGCACATGGTGGTAGTGCACATGGTGGCACTGGAAAATGGTGACAGGGCTCATGGTGACAGTGCTCATGGTAAAAACCCATGCTGACAGTACTCACAGAGACACTGCTCATAGTGGCAGTAACCATGGTGACAGTTCGCACAGTGACAGTGCCCACTGTAGGAGTGCCCATGGAGACATTGCTCATGGTGACACTGACCACGGTGACATTGCCTATGGTGACAGTGCTCATGGTGACAGAGCCCATGTTGACTCTGACCACAGTGAGAATGCTCACGGTGAGAGTGCCAATGGTGACAGCACTCATGTTGACAGCACGCATTGTGCAAGGTGCCATGGTGACAGTGACCATGGTGAGAGATCTCACGGTGATAGCACTCACGGTAATAGTCCTGATGGTGACAGTGCAAATGGTGACAATACAGAGGGTGACAGTACTCATGGTGAAAATACCCATGCTAGCAGTTCTCATAGTGACAGTGCTCATGGGGGAAGTACCCATGCTGACAGTGCTCATTGTGGCAGTGCTCATGGTGCCAGTACCGATGAGGCCAGTGATTATGGTGATGGTGTTCACAGTGGCTGTGCTCATGGAGATAGTGCTCACGGTGACCGTGCCCATGATGACAGTGCCCAGGGTGACAGTGCTCACGGGGAAAGTGCCAATGATAACATTAACCATGGTGATAGTGCCCCTGGTGACACGGCCCACAGTGACATTACTCATGGTGATAGTGCCATTGGTGACAGTGCTCACGGTGAAGTTGCCCATCCTGACAATGCTCATGGTGACATTGACCTTCGAGATAGTACCCATGTTGACAGTGCCCATGGTGATGTGCTCATGTTGACAGTGCTCAAAGTGATAGTGCCCATGGTGACATTGCCCATGGTGGAAGTGCCCACGGTGCCCTTGCCTACAGTGACAGTGCCCACGCTGACAGTTCTCATTGTGATAGTGCCCATGGTGACAGTACACATGGTGATAATCGCAATGGTGACAGTGCTCATGGTGACAGTGCTCATGGTTGCAATACCCATGGTGACAGTGCTCAAAATGACAGTGACAGTGGTGGCAGTGACCATGGTGACAGTGCCCACGGTGACATCGCCTATAGTGACACTTCTCACGGTGACATTGCCCATGGTGACAGGGCTCATGTTGACGTGCTTATATTGACAGTGCTCACAGTGATAGTGCCCATGGTGACATTGCCCATGGTGGAATTGCACACAATGCCAGTTCCCACAGTGACAGTGCTCACGCTGAGGGTTGTCATGGTGATAGTGCCCATGGTGACAGTGCACATGGTCATACTGCCAATGGTGACAGTACTCATGGTTGCAGTACCCATGGTGACAGTGTGCAAAATGGCATTTCCCATGGTGACATTGCCCATGGTGACATTGCCTGTGGTGACACATCTCTCGGTGACATTTCCCATGGTGACATTGCTCAAGGTGACACACAACATTGTGCCAGTGCCCATGGTGACAGTGCACATTGTGATACTCACAATGGTGACAGTGCTCATGGTGACAGCGCTCATGGTGGCAGTACCCAAGGTGACAGTGCTCACAGTGACAGTGCCCACTGTATGAGTGCCCATGTTGACAGTGCTCATGGTGACACTGACCATGGTGACATTGCCTATGGTGACAGTGCTCATGGTGACAGTGCCCATGGTGACACTGACCACAGTGAGAATGCTCACAGTGATAGTGCCAATGGTGACAGCACTCATGTTGACAGCCCCCATTGTGCACGGTGCCATGGTGACAGTGACCATGGTGAGAGATCTCACGGTGATAGCGCTCACGGTAATAGTCCTCATGGTGACAGTGCAAATGGTGACAATACACAGGGTGACAGTACACATGGTGAAAATACCCATGGTAGCAGTTCTCATAGTGACAGTGCTCATGGGGGATGTGCCCATGCTGACAGTGCTCATTGTGGCAGTGCTCATGGTGACAGTACCGATGAGGCCAGTGATTATGGTGATGGTGTTCACAGTGGCTGTGCTCATGGAGATAGTGCTCACGGTGACCGTGCCCATGATGACAGTGCCCAGGGTGACAGTGCTCACGGGGAAAGTGCCAATGATAACATTAACCATGGTGATAGTGCCCCTGGTGACACGGCCCACAGTGACATTGCTCATGGTGATAGTGCCATTGGTGACAGTGCTCACGGTGAAGTTGCCCATCCTGACAATGCTCATGGTGACATTGACCTTCGAGATAGTACCCATGTTGACAGTGCCCATGGTGACGTGCTCATGTTGACAGTGCTCAAAGTGATAGTGCCCATGGTGACATTGCAAAGAGTGACAGTGCCCATGCTGACAGTTCTCATTGTGATAGTGCCCATGGTGACAGTGCACATGGTGATACTTGCAATGGTGACAGTGCTCATGGTGACAGCACTCATGGTTGCAGTACCCATGGTGACAGTGCTCAAAATGACAGTGACAGTGGTGGCAGTGACCATGGTGACAGTGCCCACGGTGACATTGCCTATAGTGACACTTCTCACAGTGACATTGCCCATGGTGACAGGGCTCATGTTGACGTGCTCATATTGACAGTGCTCACAGCGATAATGTCCATGGTGACATTGCCCATGGTGGAATTGCACACAATGCCATTTCCAACAGTGACAGTGCTCACGCTGAGAGTTGTCATGGTGATAGTGCCCATGGTGACAGTGCACATGGTCATACTGCCAATGGTTAATTTTACTCATGGTGAAAGTACTCATGGTTGTAGTACCCATGGTGACAGTGCTCAAAATGGTAGTTCCCATGGTGACATTGCCCATGGTGACATTGCCTATGGTGACACTTCTCACGGTGACATTTCCCATGGTGACATGGCTCATGGTGACACACCACATTGTGCCAGTGCCCATGGTGACAGTGTTCACAGTGAAAGTGCTCATGGTAATACTGTTTACTTTGAGAGTGCCCAAGGTGAAAATACACATGGCGACATTACTCATTGAGAAATTGCCCATGGTTACAATTCTCATAGCAACAGTTGTGGTGACAGTGCTCATGGTGGCACTGCCCTGGGTGACAGTGCTCGTGGTGTCAGTGCTCATGGTGACAGTGCTCATGATGAGAGTGCCTATGTTGTTAATTCCCATGGTGACACTTCTCACAGTGACACTGACAATGGTTACAGGTCACATGTTGGCCGTGCACTTGGTGACAGTGCCCATGCAGACAGTACTTATGGTGACAGTGTTATCGGTGATAGTGCCCATGGTGAGAGTGCACATGGTGGTAGTGCACATGGTGGCACTGAAAAATGGTGACAGGGCTCATGGTGACAGTGCTCACGGTAAAAACCCATGCTGACAGTACTCACAGAGACACTGCTCATAGTGGCAGTAACCATGGTGACAGTTCGCACAGTGACAGTGCCCACTGTAGGAGTGCCAATGGAGACATTGCTCATGGTGACACTGACCACGGTGACATTGCCTATGGTGACAGTGCTCATGGTGACAGAGCCCATGTTGACTCTGACCACAGTGAGAATGTTCACGGTGATAGTGCCAATGGTGACAGCACTCATGTTGACAGCACGCATTGTGCAAGGTGCCATGGTGACAGTGACCATGGTGAGAGATCTCACGGTGATAGCACTCACGGTAATAGTCCTGATGGTGACAGTGCAAATGGTGACAATACAGAGGGTGACAGTACTCATGGTGAAAATACCCATGCTAGCAGTTCTCATAGTGACAGTGCTCACTGGGGAAGTGCCCATGCTGACAGTGCTCATTGTGGCAGTGCTCATGGTGACAGTACCGATGAGGCCAGTGATTATGGTGATGGTGTTCACAGTGGCTGTGCTCATGGAGATAGTGCTCACGGTGACCGTGCCCATGATGACAGTGCCCAGGGTGACAGTGCTCACGGGGAAAGTGCCAATGATAACATTAACCATGGTGATAGTGCCCCTGGTGACACGGCCCACAGTGACATTACTCATGGTGATAGTGCCATTGGTGACAGTGCTCACGGTGAAGTTGCCCATCCTGACAATGCTCATGGTGACATTGACCTTCGAGATAGTACCCATGTTGACAGTGCCCATGGTGACGTGCTCATGTTGACAGTGCTCAAAGTGATAGTGCCCATGGTGACATTGCCCATGGTGGAAGTGCCCACGGTGCCCTTGCCAACAGTGACAGTGCCCACGCTGACAGTTCTCATTGTGATAGTGCCCATGGTGACAGTACACATGGTGATAATCGCAATGGTGACAGTGCTCATGGTGACAGTGCTCATGGTTGCAATACCCATGGTGACAGTGCTCAAAATGACAGTGACAGTGGTGGCAGTGACCATGGTGACAGTGCCCATGGTGACATCTCCTATAGTGACACTTCTCACGGTGACATTGCCCATGGTGACAGGGCTCATGTTGACGTGCTTATAATGACAGTGCTCACAGTGATAGTGCCCATGGTGACATTGCCCATGGTGGAATTGCACACAATGCCAGTTCCCACAGTGACAGTGCTCACGGCTGAGGGTTGTCATGGTGATAGTGCCCATGGTGACAGTGCACATGGTCATACTGCCAATGGTGACAGTACTCATGGTTGCAGTACCCATGGTGACAGTGTGCAAAATGGCATTTCCCATGGTGACATTGCCCATGGTGACATTGCCTATGGTGACACATCTCACGGTGACATTTCCCATGGTGACATTGCTCAAGGTGACACACGACATTGTGCCAGTGCCCATGGTGACAGTGCACATTGTGATACTCACAATGGTGACAGTGCTCATGGTAACAGCGCTCATGGTGGCAGTACCCAAGGTGACAGTGCTCACAGTGACAGTGCCCACTGTATGAGTGCCCATGTTGACAGTGCTCATGGTGACACTGACCATGGTGACATTGCCTATGGTGACAGTGCTCATGGTGAGAGTGCCCATGGTGACACTGACCACAGTGAGAATGCTCACAGTGATAGTGCCAATGGTGCCAGCACTCATGTTGACAGCACGCATTGTGCAAGGTGCCATGGTGACAGTGACCATGGTGAGAGATCTCACGGTGATAGCGCTCACGGTAATAGTCCTCATGGTGACAGTGCAAATGGTGAGAATACACAGGGTGACAGTACACATGGTGAAAATACCCACGGTAGCAGTTCTCATAGTGACAGTGCTCATGGGGGATGTGCCCATGCTGACAGTGCTCATTGTGGCAGTGCTCATGGTGACAGTACCGATGAGGCCAGTGATTATGGTGATGGTGTTCACAGTGGCTGTGCTCATGGAGATAGTGCTCACGGTGACCGTGCCCATGATGACAGTGCCCAGGGTGACAGTGCTCACGGGGAAATTGCCAATGATAACATTAACCATGGTGATAGTGCCCCTGGTGACACGGCCCACAGTGACATTGCTCATGGTGATAGTGCCATTGGTGACAGTGCTCACGGTGAAGTTGCCCATCCTGACAATGCTCATGGTGACATTGACCTTCGAGATAGTACCCATGTTGACAGTGCCCATGGTGACGTGCTCATGTTGACAGTGCTCAAAGTGATAGTGCCCATGGTGACATTGCCAAGAGTGACAGTGCCCATGCTGACAGTTCTCATTGTGATAGTGCCCATGGTGACAGTGCACATGGTGATACTTGCAATGGTGACAGTGCTCATGGTGACAGCGCTCATGGTTGCAGTACCCATGGCGACAGTGCTCAAAATGACAGTGACAGTGGTGGCAGTGACCATGGTGACAGTGCCCACGGTGACATTGCCTATAGTGACACTTCTCACAGTGACATTGCCCATGGTGACAGGGCTCATGTTGACGTGCTCATATTGACAGTGCTCACAGCGATAATGTCCATGGTGACATTGCCCATGGTGGAATTGCACACAATGCCATTTCCAACAGTGACAGTGCTCACGCTGAGAGTTGTCATGGTGATAGTGCCCATGGTGACAGTGCACATGGTCATACTGCCAATGGTTAAATTACTCATGGTGACAGTACTCATGGTTGCAGTACCCATGGTGACAGTGCTCAAAATGGCAGTTCCCATGGTGACATTGCCCATGGTGACATTGCCTATGGTGACACTTCTCACGGTGACATTTCCCATGGTGACATGGCTCATGGTGACACACCACATTGTGCCAGTGCCCATGGTGACAGTGTTCACAGTGAAAGTGCTCATGGTAATACTGTTTACTTTGAGAGTGCCCAAGGTGAAAATACACATGGTGACATTACTCATTGAGAAATTGCCCATGGTTACAATTCTCATAGCAACAGTTGTGGTGACAGTGCTCATGGTGGCACTGCCCTGGGTGACAGTGCTCGTGGTGTCAGTGCTCAGGGTGACAGTGCTCATGATGAGAGTGCCTATGTTGTTAATTCCCATGGTGACACTTCTCACAGTGACACTGACAATGGTTACAGGTCACATGTTGGCCGTGCCCTTGGTGACAGTGCCCATGCAGACAGTACTTATGGTGACAGTGTTATCGGTGATAGTGCCCATGGTGAGAGTGCACATGGTGGTAGTGCACATGGTGGCACTGAAAAATGGTGACAGGGCTCATGGTGACAGTGCTCACGGTAAAAACCCATGCTGACAGTACTCACAGAGACACTGCTCATAGTGGCAGTAACCATGGTGACAGTTCGCACAGTGACAGTGCCCACTGTAGGAGTGCCCATGGAGACATTGCTCATGGTGACACTGACCACGGTGACATTGCCTATGGTGACAGTGCTCATGGTGACAGAGCCCATGTTGACTCTGACCACAGTGAGAATGCTCACGGTGATAGTGCCAATGGTGACAGCACTCATGTTGACAGCACGCATTGTGCAAGGTGCCATGGTGACAGTGACCATGGTGAGAGATCTCACGGTGATAGCACTCACGGTAATAGTCCTGATGGTGACAGTGCAAATGGTGACAATACAGAGGGTGAGAGTACTCATGGTGAAAATACCCATGCTAGCAGTTCTCATAGTGACAGTGCTCATGGGGGAAGTGCCCATGATGACAGTGCTCATTGTGGCAGTGCTCATGGTGACAGTACCGATGAGGCCAGTGATTATGGTGATGGTGTTCACAGTGGCTGTGCTCATGGAGATAGTGCTCACGGTGACCGTGCCCATGATGACAGTGCCCAGGGTGACAGTGCTCACGGGGAAAGTGCCAATGATAACATTAACCATGGTGATAGTGCCCCTGGTGACACGGCCCACAGTGACATTGCTCATGGTGATAGTGCCTTTGGTGACAGTGCTCATGGTGAAATTGCCCTTCCTGACAATGCTCATGGTGACATTGCCCTTCGAGATAGTACCCATGTTGACAGTGCCCATGGTGACGTGCTCATGTTGACAGTGCTCACAGTGATAGTGCCCATGGTGACATTGCCCATGGTGGAAGTGCCCACGGTGCCCTTGCCAACAGTGACAGTGCCCACGCTGACAGTTCTCATTGTGATAGTGCCCATGGTGACAGTACACATGGTGATAATCGCAATGGTGACATTTCTCATGGTGACAGTGCTCATGGTTGCAATACCCATGGTGACAGTGCTCAAAATGACAGTGACAGTGGTGGCAGTGACCATGGTGACAGTGCCCACGGTGACATCGCCTATAGTGACACTTCTCACGGTGACATTGCCCATGGTGGAATTGCACACAATGCCAGTTCCCACAGTGACAGTGCTCACGCTGAGAGTTGTCATGGTGATAGTGCCCATGGTGACAGTGCACATGGTCATACTACCAATGGTGACAGTACTCATGGTTGCATTACCCATGGTGACAGTGTGCAAAATGGCATTTCCCATGGTGACATTGCCTATGGTGACACATCTCACGGTGACATTTCCCATGGTGACATTGCTCAAGGTGACACACGACATTGTGCCAGTGCCCATGGTGACAGTGCACATTGTGATACACGCAATGGTGACAGTGCTCATCGTGACAGCGCTCATGGTGGCAGTACCCAAGGTGACAGTGCTCACAGTGACAGTGCCCACTGTATGAGTGCCCATGTTGACAGTGCTCATGGTGACACTGACCATGGTGACATTGCCTATGGTGACAGTGCTCATGGTGACAGTGCCCATGGTGACACTGACCACAGTGAGAATGCTCACGGTGATAGTGCCAATGGTGCCAGCACTCATGTTGACAGCCCCTATTGTGCAAGGTGCCATGGTGACAGTGACCATGGTGAGAGATCTCACGGTGATAGCGCTCATGGTAATAGTCCTCATGGTGACAGTGCAAATGGTGACAATACACAGGATGACAGTACACATGGTGAAAATACCCATGGTAGCAGTTCTCATAGTGACAGTGCTCATGGGGAAAGTACCCATGCTGACAGTGCTCATTGTGGCAGTGCTCATGGTGACAGTACCGATGAGGCCAGTGATTATGGTGATGGTGTTCACAGTGGCTGTGCTCATGGAGATAGTGCTCACGGTGACCGTGCCCATGATGACAGTGCCCAGGGTGACAGTGCTCACGGGGAAAGTGCCAATGATAACATTAACCATGGTGATAGTGCCCCTGGTGACACGGCCCACAGTGACATTGCTCATGGTGATAGTGCCATTGGTGACAGTGCTCACGGTGAAGTTGCCCATCATGACAATGCTCATGGTGACATTGACCTTCGAGATAGTACCCATGTTGACAGTGCCCATGGTGACGTGCTCATGTTGACAGTGCTCAAAGTGATAGTGCCCATGGTGACATTGCCAAGAGTGACAGTGCCCATGCTGACAGTTCTCATTGTGATAGTGCCCATGGTGACAGTGCACATGGTGATACTTGCAATGGTGACAGTGCTCATGGTGACAGCACTCATGGTTGCAGTACCCATGGTGACAGTGCTCAAAATGACAGTGACAGTGGTGGCAGTGACCATGGTGACAGTGCCCACGGTGACATCGCCTATAGTGACACTTCTCACGGTGACATTGCCCATGGTGACAGGGCTCATGTTGACGTGCTCATATTGACAGTGCTCACAGCGATAATGTCCATGGTGACATTGCCCATGGTGGAATTGCACACAATGCCATTTCCAACAGTGACAGTGCTCACGCTGAGAGTTGTCATGGTGATAGTGCCCATGGTGACAGTGCACATGGTCATACTGCCAATGGTTAAATTACTCATGGTGACAGTACTCATGGTTGTAGTACCCATGGTGACAGTGCTCAAAATGGTAGTTCCCATGGTGACATTGCCCATGGTGACATTGCCTATGGTGACACTTCTCACGGTGACATTTCCCATGGTGACATGGCTCATGGTGACACACCACATTGTGCCAGTGCCCATGGTGACAGTGTTCACAGTGAAAGTGCTCATGGTAATACTGTTTACTTTGAGAGTGCCCAAGGTGAAAATACACATGGCGACATTACTCATTGAGAAATTGCCCATGGTTACAATTCTCATAGCAACAGTTGTGGTGACAGTGCTCATGGTGGCACTGCCCTGGGTGACAGTGCTCGTGGTGTCAGTGCTCATGGTGACAGTGCTCATGATGAGAGTGCCTATGTTGTTAATTCCCATGGTGACACTTCTCACAGTGACACTGACAATGGTTACAGGTCACATGTTGGCCGTGCCCTTGGTGACAGTGCCCATGCAGACAGTACTTATGGTGACAGTGTTATCGGTGATAGTGCCCATGGTGAGAGTGCACATGGTGGTAGTGCACATGGTGGCACTGAAAAATGGTGACAGGGCTCATGGTGACAGTGCTCACGGTAAAAACCCATGCTGACAGTACTCACAGAGACACTGCTCATAGTGGCAGTAACCATGGTGACAGTTCGCACAGTGACAGTGCCCACTGTAGGAGTGCCCATGGAGACATTGCTCATGGTGACACTGACCACGGTGACATTGCCTATGGTGACAGTGCTCATGGTGACAGAGCCCATGTTGACTCTGACCACAGTGAGAATGCTCACGGTGATAGTGCCAATGGTGACAGCACTCATGTTGACAGCACGCATTGTGCAAGGTGCCATGGTGACAGTGACCATGGTGAGAGATCTCACGGTGATAGCACTCACGGTAATAGTCCTGATGGTGACAGTGCAAATGGTGACAATACAGAGGGTGACAGTACTCATGGTGAAAATACCCATGCTAGCAGTTCTCATAGTGACAGTGCTCACTGGGGAAGTGCCCATGCTGACAGTGCTCATTGTGGCAGTGCTCATGGTGACAGTACCGATGAGGCCAGTGATTATGGTGATGGTGTTCACAGTGGCTGTGCTCATGGAGATAGTGCTCACGGTGACCGTGCCCATGATGACAGTGCCCAGGGTGACAGTGCTCACGGGGAAAGTGCCAATGATAACATTAACCATGGTGATAGTGCCCCTGGTGACACGGCCCACAGTGACATTACTCATGGTGATAGTGCCATTGGTGACAGTGCTCACGGTGAAGTTGCCCATCCTGACAATGCTCATGGTGACATTGACCTTCGAGATAGTACCCATGTTGACAGTGCCCATGGTGACGTGCTCATGTTGACAGTGCTCAAAGTGATAGTGCCCATGGTGACATTGCCCATGGTGGAAGTGCCCACGGTGCCCTTGCCAACAGTGACAGTGCCCACGCTGACAGTTCTCATTGTGATAGTGCCCATGGTGACAGTACACATGGTGATAATCGCAATGGTGACAGTGCTCATGGTGACAGTGCTCATGGTTGCAATACCCATGGTGACAGTGCTCAAAATGACAGTGACAGTGGTGGCAGTGACCATGGTGACAGTGCCCATGGTGACATCGCCTATAGTGACACTTCTCACGGTGACATTGCCCATGGTGACAGGGCTCATGTTGACGTGCTTATATTGACAGTGCTCACAGTGATAGTGCCCATGGTGACATTGCCCATGGTGGAATTGCACACAATGCCAGTTCCCACAGTGACAGTGCTCAAGCTGAGGGTTGTCATGGTGATAGTGCCCATGGTGACAGTGCACATGGTCATACTGCCAATGGTGACAGTACTCATGGTTGCAGTACCCATGGTGACAGTGTGCAAAATGGCATTTCCCATGGTGACATTGCCCATGGTGACATTGCCTATGGTGACACATCTCACGGTGACATTTCCCATGGTGACATTGCTCAAGGTGACACACGACATTGTGCCAGTGCCCATGGTGACAGTGCACATTGTGATACTCACAATGGTGACAGTGCTCATGGTAACAGCGCTCATGGTGGCAGTACCCAAGGTGACAGTGCTCACAGTGACAGTGCCCACTGTATGAGTGCCCATGTTGACTGTGCTCATGGTGACACTGACCATGGTGACATTGCCTATGGTGACAGTGCTCATGGTGAGAGTGCCCATGGTGACACTGACCACAGTGAGAATGCTCACAGTGATAGTGCCAATGGTGCCAGCACTCATGTTGACAGCACGCATTGTGCAAGGTGCCATGGTGACAGTGACCATGGTGAGAGATCTCACGGTGATAGCGCTCACGGTAATAGTCCTCATGGTGACAGTGCAAATGGTGAGAATACACAGGGTGACAGTACACATGGTGAAAATACCCATGGTAGCAGTTCTCATAGTGACAGTGCTCATGGGGGATGTGCCCATGCTGACAGTGCTCATTGTGGCAGTGCTCATGGTGACAGTACCGATGAGGCCAGTGATTATGGTGATGGTGTTCACAGTGGCTGTGCTCATGGAGATAGTGCTCACGGTGACCGTGCCCATGATGACAGTGCCCAGGGTGACAGTGCTCACGGGGAAATTGCCAATGATAACATTAACCATGGTGATAGTGCCCCTGGTGACACGGCCCACAGTGACATTGCTCATGGTGATAGTGCCATTGGTGACAGTGCTCACGGTGAAGTTGCCCATCCTGACAATGTTCATGGTGACATTGACCTTCGAGATAGTACCCATGTTGACAGTGCCCATGGTGACGTGCTCATGTTGACAGTGCTCAAAGTGATAGTGCCCATGGTGACATTGCCCATGGTGGAAGTGCCCACGGTGCCCTTGCCAACAGTGACAGTGCCCACGCTGACAGTTCTAATTGTGATAGTGCCCATGGTGACAGTACACATGGTGATACTCGCAATGGTGACAGTGCTCATGGTGACAGTGCTCATGGTTGCAATACCCATGGTGACAGTGCTCAAAATGACAGTGACAGTGGTGGCAGTGACCATGGTGACAGTGCCCACGGTGACATCGCCTATAGTGACACTTCTCACGGTGACATTGCCCATGGTGACAGGGCTCATGTTGACGTGCTTATATTGACAGTGCTCACAGTGATAGTGCCCATGGTGACATTGCCCATGGTGGAATTGCACACAATGCCAGTTCCCACAGTGACAGTGCTCACGCTGAGGGTTGTCATGGTGATAGTGCCCATGGTGACAGTGCACATGGTCATACTGCCAATGGTGACAGTACTCATGGTTGCAGTACCCATGGTGACAGTGTGCAAAATGGCATTTCCCATGGTGACATTGCCCATGGTGACATTGCCTATGGTGACACATCTCACGGTGACATTTCCCATGGTGACATTGCTCAAGGTGACACACGACATTGTGCCAGTGCCCATGGTGACAGTGCACATTGTGATACTCACAATGGTGACAGTGCTCATGGTGACAGCACTCATGGTGGCAGTACCCAAGGTGACAGTGCTCACACTGACAGTGCCCACTGTATGAGTACCCATGTTGACAGTGCTCATGGTGACACTGACCATGGTGACATTGCCTATGGTGACAGTGCTCATGGTGACAGTGCCCATGGTGACACTGACCACAGTGAGAATGCTCACAGTGATAGTGCCAATGGTGCCAGCACTCATGTTGACAGCCCCCATTGTGCAAGGTGCCATGGTGACAGTGACCATGGTGAGAGATCTCACGGTGATAGCGCTCATGGTAATAGTCCTCATGGTGACAGTGCAAATGGTGACAATACACAGGGTGACAGTACACATGGTGAAAATACCCATGGTAGCAGTTCTCATAGTGACAGTGCTCATGGGGGAAGTACCCATGCTGACAGTGCTCATTGTGGCAGTGCTCATGGTGACAGTACCGATGAGGCCAGTGATTATGGTGATGGTGTTCACAGTGGCTGTGCTCATGGAGATAGTGCTCACGGTGACCGTGCCCATGATGACAGTGCCCAGGGTGACAGTGCTCACGGGGAAAGTGCCAATGATAACATTAACCATGGTGATAGTGCCCCTGGTGACACGGCACACAGTGACATTGCTCACGGTGATAGTGCCATTGGTGACAGTGCTCACGGTGAAGTTGCCCATCCTGACAATGCTCATGGTGACATTGACCTTCGAGATAGTACCCATGTTGACAGTGCCCATGGTGACGTGCTCATGTTGACAGTGCTCAAAGTGATAGTGCCCATGGTGACATTGCCAAGAGTGACAGTGCCCATGCTGACAGTTCTCATTGTGATAGTGCCCATGGTGACAGTGCACATGGTGATACTTGCAATGGTGACAGTGCTCATGGTGACAGCGCTCATGGTTGCAGTACCCATGGTGACAGTGCTCAAAATGACAGTGACAGTGGTGGCAGTGACCATGGTGACAGTGCCCATGGTGACATTGCCTATAGTGACACTTCTCACAGTGACATTGCCCATGGTGACAGGGCTCATGTTGACGTGCTCATATTGACAGTGCTCACAGCGATAATGTCCATGGTGACATTGCCCATGGTGGAATTGCACACAATGCCATTTCCAACAGTGACAGTGCTCACGCTGAGAGTTGTCATGGTGATAGTGCCCATGGTGACAGTGCACATGGTCATACTGCCAATGGTTAAATTACTCATGGTGACAGTACTCATGGTTGCAGTACCCATGGTGACAGTGCTCAAAATGGCAGTTCCCATGGTGACATTGCCCATGGTGACATTGCCTATGGTGACACTTCTCACGGTGACATTTCCCATGGTGATATGGCTCATGGTGACACACCACATTGTGCCAGTGCCCATGGTGACAGTGTTCACAGTGAAGGTGCTCATGGTAATACTGTTTACTTTGAGAGTGCCCAAGGTGAAAATACACATGGTGACATTACTCATTGAGAAATTGCCCATGGTTACAATTCTCATAGCAACAGTTATGGTGACAGTGCTCATGGTGGCACTGCCCTGGGTGACAGTGCTCGTGGTGTCAGTGCTCATGGTGACAGTGCTCATGATGAGAGTGCCTATGTTGTTAATTCCCATGGTGACACTTCTCACAGTGACACTGACAATGGTTACAGGTCACATGTTGGCCGTGCCCTTGGTGACAGTGCCCATGCAGACAGTACTTATGGTGATAGTGTTATCGGTGATAGTGCCCATGGTGAGAGTGCACATGGTGGTAGTGCACATGGTGGCACTGAAAAATGGTGACAGGGCTCATGGTGACAGTGCTCACGGTAAAAACCCATGCTGAGAGTACTCACAGAGACACTGCTCATAGTGGCAGTAACCATGGTGACAGTTCGCACAGTGACAGTGCCCACTGTAGGAGTGCCCATGGAGACATTGCTCATGGTGACACTGACCACGGTGACATTGCCTATGGTGACAGTGCTCATGGTGACAGAGCCCATGTGGACTCTGACCACAGTGAGAATGCTCACGGTGATAGTGCCAATGGTGACAGCACTCATGTTGACAGCACGCATTGTGCAAGGTGCCATGGTGACAGTGACCATGGTGAGAGATCTCACGGTGATAGCACTCACGGTAATAGTCCTGATGGTGACAGTGCAAATGGTGACAATACAGAGGGTGACAGTACTCATGGTGAAAATACCCATGCTAGCAGTTCTCATAGTGACAGTGCTCATGGGGGAAGTGCCCATGCTGACAGTGCTCATTGTGGCAGTGCTCATGGTGACAGTACCGATGAGGCCAGTGATTATGGTGATGGTGTTCACAGTGGCTGTGCTCATGGAGATAGTGCTCACGGTGACCGTGCCCATGATGACAGTGCCCAGGGTGACAGTGTTCACGGGGAAAGTGCCAATGATAACATTAACCATGGTGATAGTGCCCCTGGTGACACGGCCTACAGTGACATTGCTCATGGTGATAGTGCCTTTGGTGACAGTGCTCATGGTGAAATTGCCCTTCCTGACAATGCTCATGGTGACATTGCCCTTCGAGATAGTACCCATGTTGACAGTGCCCATGGTGACGTGCTCATGTTGACAGTGCTCACAGTGATAGTGCCCATGGTGACATTGCCCATGGTGGAAGTGCCCACGGTGCCCTTGCCAACAGTGACAGTGCCCATGCTGACAGTTCTCATTGTGATAGTGCCCATGGTGACAGTACACATGGTGATAATCGCAATGGTGACAGTGCTCATGGTGACAGTGCTCATGGTTGCAATACCCATGGTGACAGTGCTCAAAATGACAGTGACAGTGGTGGCAGTGACCATGGTGACAGTGCCCACGGTGACATCGCCTATAGTGACACTTCTCACGGTGACATAGCCCATGGTGACAGGGCTCATGTTGACGTGCTCATATTGACAGTGCTCACAGTGATAGTGCCCATGGTGACATTGCCCATGGTGGAATTGCACACAATGCCAGTTCCCACAGTGACAGTGCTCACGCTGAGGGTTGTCATGGTGATAGTGCCCATGGTGACAGTGCACATGGTCATTCTGCCAATGGTGACAGTACTCATGGTTGCAGTGCCCATGGTGACAGTGTGCAAAACGGCATTTCCCATGATGACATTGCCCATGGTGCCATTGCCTATGGTGACACATCTCACGGTGACATTTCCCATGGTGACATTGCTCAAGGTGACACACGACATTGTGCCAGTGCCCATGGTGACAGTGCACATTGTGATACACGCAATGGTGACAGTGCTCATCGTGACAGCGCTCATGGTGGCAGTACCCAAGGTGACAGTGCTCACAGTGACAGTGCCCACTGTATGAGTGCCCATGTTGACAGTGCTCATGGTGACACTGACCATGGTGACATTGCCTATGGTGAAAGTGCTCATGGTGACAGTGCCCATGGTGACACTGACCACAGTGAGAATGCTCACGGTGATAGTGCCAATGGTGCCAGCACTCATGTTGACAGCCCCCATTGTGCAAGGTGCCATGGTGACAGTGACCATGGTGAGAGATCTCACGGTGATAGCGCTCATGGTAATAGTCCTCATGGTGACAGTGCAAATGGTGACAATACACAGGGTGACAGTACACATGGTGAAAATACCCATGGTAGCAGTTCTCATAGTGACAGTGCTCATGGGGGAAGTACCCATGCTGACAGTGCTCATTGTGGCAGTGCTCATGGTGACAGTACCGATGAGGCCAGTGATTATGGTGATGGTGTTCACAGTGGCTGTGCTCATGGAGATAGTGCTCACGGTGACCGTGCCCATGATGACAGTGCCCAGGGTGACAGTGCTCACGGGGAAAGTGCCAATGATAACATTAACCATGGTGATAGTGCCCCTGGTGACACGGCCCACAGTGACATTGCTCATGGTGATAGTGCCATTGGTGACAGTGCTCACGGTGAAGTAGCCCATCCTGACAATGCTCATGGTGACATTGACCTTCGAGATAGTACCCATGTTGACAGTGCCCATGGTGACGTGCTCATGTTGACAGTGCTCAAAGTGATAGTGCCCATGGTGACATTGCCAAGAGTGACAGTGCCCATGCTGACAGTTCTCATTGTGATAGTGCCCATGGTGACAGTGCACATGGTGATACTTGCAATGGTGACAGTGCTCATGGTGACAGCGCTCATGGTTGCAGTACCCATGGTGACAGTGCTCAAAATGACAGTGACAGTGGTGGCAGTGACCATGGTGACAGTGCCCACGGTGACATTGCCTATAGTGACACTTCTCACAGTGACATTGCCCATGGTGACAGGGCTCATGCTGACGTGCTCATATTGACAGTGCTCACAGCGATAATGTCCATGGTGACATTGCCCATGGTGGAATTGCACACAATGCCATTTCCAACAGTGACAGTGCTCACGCTGAGAGTTGTCATGGTGATAGTGCCCATGGTGACAGTGCACATGGTCATACTGCCAATGGTTAAATTACTCATGGTGACAGTACTCATGGTTGCAGTACCCATGGTGACAGTGCTCAAAATGGCAGTTCCCATGGTGACATTGCCCATGGTGACATTGCCTATGGTGACACTTCTCACGGTGACATTTCCCATGGTGACATGGCTCATGGTGACACACCACATTGTGCCAGTGCCCATGGTGACAGTGTTCACAGTGAAAGTGCTCATGGTAATACTGTTTACTTTGAGAGTGCCCAAGGTGAAAATACACATGGTGACATTACTCATTGAGAAATTGCCCATGGTTACAATTCTCATAGCAACAGTTATGGTGACAGTGCTCATGGTGGCACTGCCCTGGGTGACAGTGCTCGTGGTGTCAGTGCTCATGGTGACAGTGCTCAAGATGAGAGTGCCTATGTTGTTAATTCCCATGGTGACACTTCTCACAGTGACACTGACAATGGTTACAGGTCACATGTTGGCCGTGCCCTTGGTGACAGTGCCCATGCAGACAGTACTTATGGTGACAGTGTTATCGGTGATAGTGCCCATGGTGGTAGTGCACATGGTGGCACTGAAAAATGGTGACAGGGCTCATGGTGACAGTGCTCACGGTAAAAACCCATGCTGACAGTACTCACAGAGACACTGCTCATAGTGGCAGTAACCATGGTGACAGTTCGCACAGTGACAGTGCCCACTGTAGGAGTGCCCATGGAGACATTGCTCATGGTGACACTGACCACGGTGACATTGCCTATGGTGACAGTGCTCATGGTGACAGAGCCCATGTTGACTCTGACCACAGTGAGAATGCTCACGGTGATAGTGCCAATGGTGACAGCACTCATGTTGACAGCACGCATTGTGCAAGGTGCCATGGTGACAGTGACCATGGTGAGAGATCTCACGGTGATAGCACTCACGGTAATAGTCCTGATGGTGACAGTGCAAATGGTGACAATACAGAGGGTGAGAGTACTCATGGTGAAAATACCCATGCTAGCAGTTCTCATAGTGACAGTGCTCATGGGGGAAGTGCCCATGCTGACAGTGCTCATTGTGGCAGTGCTCATGGTGACAGTACCGATGAGGCCAGTGATTATGGTGATGGTGTTCACAGTGGCTGTGCTCATGGAGATAGTGCTCACGGTGACCGTGCCCATGATGACAGTGCCCAGGGTGACAGTGCTCACGGGGAAAGTGCCAATGATAACATTAACCATGGTGATAGTGCCCCTGGTGACACGGCCCACAGTGACATTGCTCATGGTGATAGTGCCTTTGGTGACAGTGCTCATGGTGAAATTGCCCTTCCTGACAATGCTCATGGTGACATTGCCCTTCGAGATAGTACCCATGTTGACAGTGCCCATGGTGACGTGCTCATGTTGACAGTGCTCACAGTGATAGTGCCCATGGTGACATTGCCCATGGTGGAAGTGCCCACGGTGCCCTTGCCAACAGTGACAGTGCCCACGCTGACAGTTCTCATTGTGATAGTGCCCATGGTGACAGTACACATGGTGATAATCGCAATGGTGACAGTGCTCATGGTGACAGTGCTCATGGTTGCAATACCCAAGGTGACAGTGCTCAAAATGACAGTGACAGTGGTGGCAGTGACCATGGTGACAGTGCCCACGGTGACATCGCCTATAGTGACACTTCTCACGGTGACATTGCCAATGGTGACAGGGCTCATGTTGACGTGCTTATATTGACAGTGCTCACAGTGATAGTGCCCATGGTGACATGGCCCATGGTGGAATTGCACACAATGCCAGTTCCCACAGTGACAGTGCTCACGCTGAGAGTTGTCATGGTGATAGTGCCCATGGTGACAGTGCACATGGTCATACTGCCAATGGTGACAGTACTCATGGTTGCAGTACCCATGGTGACAGTGCACAAATTGGCATTTCCCATGGTGACATTGCGTATGGTGACACATCTCACGGTGACATTTCCCATGGTGACATTGCTCAAGGTGACACACGACATTGTGCCAGTGCCCATGGTGACAGTGCACATTGTGATACTCGCAATGGTGACAGTGCTCATCGTGACAGCGCTCATGGTGGCAGTACCCAAGGTGACAGTGCTCACAGTGACAGTGCCCACTGTATGAGTGCCCATGTTGACAGTGCTCATGGTGACACTGACCATGGTGACATTGCCTATGGTGACAGTGCTCATGGTGACAGTGCCCATGGTGACACTGACCACAGTGAGAATGCTCACGGTGATAGTGCCAATGGTGCCAGCACTCATGTTGACAGCCCCCATTGTGCAAGGTGCCATGGTGACAGTGACCATGGTGAGAGATCTCACGGTGATAGCGCTCATGGTAATAGTCCTCATGGTGACAGTGCAAATGGTGACAATACACAGGGTGACAGTACACATGGTGAAAATACCCATGGTAGCAGTTCTCATAGTGACAGTGCTCATGGGGGAAGTACCCATGCTGACAGTGCTCATTGTGGCAGTGCTCATGGTGACAGTACCGATGAGGCCAGTGATTATGGTGATGGTGTTCACAGTGGCTGTGCTCATGGAGATAGTGCTCACGGTGACCGTGCCCATGATGACAGTGCCCAGGGTGACAGTGCTCACGGGGAAAGTGCCAATGATAACATTAACCATGGTGATAGTGCCCCTGGTGACACGGCCCACAGTGACATTGCTCATGGTGATAGTGCCATTGGTGACAGTGCTCACGGTGAAGTTGCCCATCCTGACAATGCTCATGGTGACATTGACCTTCGAGATAGTACCCATGTTGACAGTGCCCATGGTGACGTGCTCATGTTGACAGTGCTCAAAGTGATAGTGCCCATGGTGACATTGCCAAGAGTGACAGTGCCCATGCTGACAGTTCTCATTGTGATAGTGCCCATGGTGACAGTGCACATGGTGATACTTGCAATGGTGACAGTGCTCATGGTGACAGCGCTCATGGTTGCAGTACCCATGGTGACAGTGCTCAAAATGACAGTGACAGTGGTGGCAGTGACCATGGTGACAGTGCCCACGGTGACATTGCCTATAGTGACACTTCTCACAGTGACATTGCCCATGGTGACAGGGCTCATGCTGACGTGCTCATATTGACAGTGCTCACAGCGATAATGTCCATGGTGACATTGCCCATGGTGGAATTGCACACAATGCCATTTCCAACAGTGACAGTGCTCACGCTGAGAGTTGTCATGGTGATAGTGCCCATGGTGACAGTGCACATGGTCATACTGCCAATGGTTAAATTACTCATGGTGACAGTACTCATGGTTGCAGTACCCATGGTGACAGTGCTCAAAATGGCAGTTCCCATGGTGACATTGCCCATGGTGACATTGCCTATGGTGACACTTCTCACGGTGACATTTCCCATGGTGACATGGCTCATGGTGACACACCACATTGTGCCAGTGCCCATGGTGACAGTGTTCACAGTGAAAGTGCTCATGGTAATACTGTTTACTTTGAGAGTGCCCAAGGTGAAAATACACATGGTGACATTACTCATTGAGAAATTGCCCATGGTTACAATTCTCATAGCAACAGTTATGGTGACAGTGCTCATGGTGGCACTGCCCTGGGTGACAGTGCTCGTGGTGTCAGTGCTCATGGTGACAGTGCTCAAGATGAGAGTGCCTATGTTGTTAATTCCCATGGTGACACTTCTCACAGTGACACTGACAATGGTTACAGGTCACATGTTGGCCGTGCCCTTGGTGACAGTGCCCATGCAGACAGTACTTATGGTGACAGTGTTATCGGTGATAGTGCCCATGGTGGTAGTGCACATGGTGGCACTGAAAAATGGTGACAGGGCTCATGGTGACAGTGCTCACGGTAAAAACCCATGCTGACAGTACTCACAGAGACACTGCTCATAGTGGCAGTAACCATGGTGACAGTTCGCACAGTGACAGTGCCCACTGTAGGAGTGCCCATGGAGACATTGCTCATGGTGACACTGACCACGGTGACATTGCCTATGGTGACAGTGCTCATGGTGACAGAGCCCATGTTGACTCTGACCACAGTGAGAATGCTCACGGTGATAGTGCCAATGGTGACAGCACTCATGTTGACAGCACGCATTGTGCAAGGTGCCATGGTGACAGTGACCATGGTGAGAGATCTCACGGTGATAGCACTCACGGTAATAGTCCTGATGGTGACAGTGCAAATGGTGACAATACAGAGGGTGAGAGTACTCATGGTGAAAATACCCATGCTAGCAGTTCTCATAGTGACAGTGCTCATGGGGGAAGTGCCCATGCTGACAGTGCTCATTGTGGCAGTGCTCATGGTGACAGTACCGATGAGGCCAGTGATTATGGTGATGGTGTTCACAGTGGCTGTGCTCATGGAGATAGTGCTCACGGTGACCGTGCCCATGATGACAGTGCCCAGGGTGACAGTGCTCACGGGGAAAGTGCCAATGATAACATTAACCATGGTGATAGTGCCCCTGGTGACACGGCCCACAGTGACATTGCTCATGGTGATAGTGCCTTTGGTGACAGTGCTCATGGTGAAATTGCCCTTCCTGACAATGCTCATGGTGACATTGCCCTTCGAGATAGTACCCATGTTGACAGTGCCCATGGTGACGTGCTCATGTTGACAGTGCTCACAGTGATAGTGCCCATGGTGACATTGCCCATGGTGGAAGTGCCCACGGTGCCCTTGCCAACAGTGACAGTGCCCACGCTGACAGTTCTCATTGTGATAGTGCCCATGGTGACAGTACACATGGTGATAATCGCAATGGTGACAGTGCTCATGGTGACAGTGCTCATGGTTGCAATACCCAAGGTGACAGTGCTCAAAATGACAGTGACAGTGGTGGCAGTGACCATGGTGACAGTGCCCACGGTGACATCGCCTATAGTGACACTTCTCACGGTGACATTGCCAATGGTGACAGGGCTCATGTTGACGTGCTTATATTGACAGTGCTCACAGTGATAGTGCCCATGGTGACATGGCCCATGGTGGAATTGCACACAATGCCAGTTCCCACAGTGACAGTGCTCACGCTGAGAGTTGTCATGGTGATAGTGCCCATGGTGACAGTGCACATGGTCATACTGCCAATGGTGACAGTACTCATGGTTGCAGTACCCATGGTGACAGTGCACAAATTGGCATTTCCCATGGTGACATTGCGTATGGTGACACATCTCACGGTGACATTTCCCATGGTGACATTGCTCAAGGTGACACACGACATTGTGCCAGTGCCCATGGTGACAGTGCACATTGTGATACTCGCAATGGTGACAGTGCTCATCGTGACAGCGCTCATGGTGGCAGTACCCAAGGTGACAGTGCTCACAGTGACAGTGCCCACTGTATGAGTGCCCATGTTGACAGTGCTCATGGTGACACTGACCATGGTGACATTGCCTATGGTGACAGTGCTCATGGTGACAGTGCCCATGGTGACACTGACCACAGTGAGAATGCTCACGGTGATAGTGCCAATGGTGCCAGCACTCATGTTGACAGCCCCCATTGTGCAAGGTGCCATGGTGACAGTGACCATGGTGAGAGATCTCACGGTGATAGCGCTCATGGTAATAGTCCTCATGGTGACAGTGCAAATGGTGACAATACACAGGGTGACAGTACACATGGTGAAAATACCCATGGTAGCAGTTCTCATAGTGACAGTGCTCATGGGGGAAGTACCCATGCTGACAGTGCTCATTGTGGCAGTGCTCATGGTGACAGTACCGATGAGGCCAGTGATTATGGTGATGGTGTTCACAGTGGCTGTGCTCATGGAGATAGTGCTCACGGTGACCGTGCCCATGATGACAGTGCCCAGGGTGACAGTGCTCACGGGGAAAGTGCCAATGATAACATTAACCATGGTGATAGTGCCCCTGGTGACACGGCCCACAGTGACATTGCTCATGGTGATAGTGCCATTGGTGACAGTGCTCACGGTGAAGTTGCCCATCCTGACAATGCTCATGGTGACATTGACCTTCGAGATAGTACCCATGTTGACAGTGCCCATGGTGACGTGCTCATGTTGACAGTGCTCAAAGTGATAGTGCCCATGGTGACATTGCCAAGAGTGACAGTGCCCATGCTGACAGTTCTCATTGTGATAGTGCCCATGGTGACAGTGCACATGGTGATACTTGCAATGGTGACAGTGCTCATGGTGACAGCGCTCATGGTTGCAGTACCCATGGTGACAGTGCTCAAAATGACAGTGACAGTGGTGGCAGTGACCATGGTGACAGTGCCCACGGTGACATTGCCTATAGTGACACTTCTCACAGTGACATTGCCCATGGTGACAGGGCTCATGCTGACGTGCTCATATTGACAGTGCTCACAGCGATAATGTCCATGGTGACATTGCCCATGGTGGAATTGCACACAATGCCATTTCCAACAGTGACAGTGCTCACGCTGAGAGTTGTCATGGTGATAGTGCCCATGGTGACAGTGCACATGGTCATACTGCCAATGGTTAAATTACTCATGGTGACAGTACTCATGGTTGCAGTACCCATGGTGACAGTGCTCAAAATGGCAGTTCCCATGGTGACATTGCCCATGGTGACATTGCCTATGGTGACACTTCTCACGGTGACATTTCCCATGGTGACATGGCTCATGGTGACACACCACATTGTGCCAGTGCCCATGGTGACAGTGTTCACAGTGAAAGTGCTCATGGTAATACTGTTTACTTTGAGAGTGCCCAAGGTGAAAATACACATGGTGACATTACTCATTGAGAAATTGCCCATGGTTACAATTCTCATAGCAACAGTTATGGTGACAGTGCTCATGGTGGCACTGCCCTGGGTGACAGTGCTCGTGGTGTCAGTGCTCATGGTGACAGTGCTCAAGATGAGAGTGCCTATGTTGTTAATTCCCATGGTGACACTTCTCACAGTGACACTGACAATGGTTACAGGTCACATGTTGGCCGTGCCCTTGGTGACAGTGCCCATGCAGACAGTACTTATGGTGACAGTGTTATCGGTGATAGTGCCCATGGTGGTAGTGCACATGGTGGCACTGAAAAATGGTGACAGGGCTCATGGTGACAGTGCTCACGGTAAAAACCCATGCTGACAGTACTCACAGAGACACTGCTCATAGTGGCAGTAACCATGGTGACAGTTCGCACAGTGACAGTGCCCACTGTAGGAGTGCCCATGGAGACATTGCTCATGGTGACACTGACCACGGTGACATTGCCTATGGTGACAGTGCTCATGGTGACAGAGCCCATGTTGACTCTGACCACAGTGAGAATGCTCACGGTGATAGTGCCAATGGTGACAGCACTCATGTTGACAGCACGCATTGTGCAAGGTGCCATGGTGACAGTGACCATGGTGAGAGATCTCACGGTGATAGCACTCACGGTAATAGTCCTGATGGTGACAGTGCAAATGGTGACAATACAGAGGGTGACAGTACTCATGGTGAAAATACCCATGCTAGCAGTTCTCATAGTGACAGTGCTCATGGGGGAAGTACCCATGCTGACAGTGCTCATTGTGGCAGTGCTCATGGTGACAGTACCGATGAGGCAAGTGATTATGGTGATGGTGTTCACAGTGGCTGTGCTCATGGAGATAGTGCTCACGGTGACCGTGCCCATGATGACAGTGCCCAGGGTGACAGTGCTCACGGGGAAAGTGCCAATGATAACATTAACCATGGTGATAGTGCCCCTGGTGACACGGCCCACAGTGACATTGCTCATGGTGATAGTTCCTTTGGTGACAGTGCTCATGGTGAAATTGCCCTTCCTGACAATGCTCATGGTGACATTGACCTTCGAGATAGTACCCATGTTGACAGTGCCCATGGTGACGTGCTCATGTTGACAGTGCTCAAAGTGATAGTGCCCATGGTGACATTGCCCATGGTGGAAGTGCCCACGGTGCCCTTGCCAACAGTGACAGTGCCCACGCTGACAGTTCTCATTGTGATAGTGCCCATGGTGACAGTACACATGGTGATAATCGCAATGGTGACAGTGCTCATGGTGACAGTGCTCATGGTTGCAATACCCATGGTGACAGTGCTCAAAATGACAGTGACAGTGGTGGCAGTGACCATGGTGACAGTGCCCACGGTGACATCGCCTATAGTGACACTTCTCACGGTGACATTGCCCATGGTGACAGGGCTCATGTTGACGTGCTTATATTGACAGTGCTCACAGTGATAGTGCCCATGGTGACATTGCCCATGGTGGAATTGCACACAATGCCAGTTCCCACAGTGACAGTGCTCACGCTGAGGGTTGTCATGGTGATAGTGCCCATGGTGACAGTGCACATGGTCATACTGCCAATGGTGACAGTACTCATGGTTGCAGTACCCATGGTGACAGTGTGCAAAATGGCATTTCCCATGGTGACATTGCCCATGGTGACATTGCCTATGGTGACACATCTCACGGTGACATTTCCCATGGTGACATTGCTCAAGGTGACACACGACATTGTGCCAGTGCCCATGGTGACAGTGCACATTGTGATACTCGCAATGGTGACAGTGCTCATGGTGACAGCGCTCATGGTGGCAGTACCCAAGGTGACAGTGCTCACAGTGACAGTGCCCACTGTATGAGTGCCCATGTTGACAGTGCTCATGGTGACACTGACCATGGTGACATTGCCTATGGTGACAGTGCTCATGGTGAGAGTGCCCATGGTGACACTGACCACAGTGAGAATGCTCACAGTGATAGTGCCAATGGTGCCAGCACTCATGTTGACAGCACGCATTGTGCAAGGTGCCATGGTGACAGTGACCATGGTGAGAGATCTCACGGTGATAGCGCTCACGGTAATAGTCCTCATGGTGACAGTGCAAATGGTGAGAATACACAGGGTGACAGTACACATGGTGAAAATACCCATGGTAGCAGTTCTCATAGTGACAGTGCTCATGGGGGATGTGCCCATGCTGACAGTGCTCATTGTGGCAGTGCTCATGGTGACAGTACCGATGAGGCCAGTGATTATGGTGATGGTGTTCACAGTGGCTGTGCTCATGGAGATAGTGCTCACGGTGACCGTGCCCATGATGACAGTGCCCAGGGTGACAGTGCTCACGGGGAAATTGCCAATGATAACATTAACCATGGTGATAGTGCCCCTGGTGACACGGCCCACAGTGACATTGCTCATGGTGATAGTGCCATTGGTGACAGTGCTCACGGTGAAGTTGCCCATCCTGACAATGCTCATGGTGACATTGACCTTCGAGATAGTACCCATGTTGACAGTGCCCATGGTGACGTGCTCATGTTGACAGTGCTCAAAGTGATAGTGCCCATGGTGACATTGCCAAGAGTGACAGTGCCCATGCTGACAGTTCTCATTGTGATAGTGCCCATGGTGACAGTGCACATGGTGATACTTGCAATGGTGACAGTGCTCATGGTGACAGCGCTCATGGTTGCAGTACCCATGGTGACAGTGCTCAAAATGACAGTGACAGTGGTGGCAGTGACCATGGTGACAGTGCCCACGGTGACATTGCCTATAGTGACACTTCTCACAGTGACATTGCCCATGGTGACAGGGCTCATGTTGACGTGCTCATATTGACAGTGCTCACAGCGATAATGTCCATGGTGACATTGCCCATGGTGGAATTGCACACAATGCCATTTCCAACAGTGACAGTGCTCACGCTGAGAGTTGTCATGGTGATAGTGCCCATGGTGACAGTGCACATGGTCATACTGCCAATGGTTAAATTACTCATGGTGACAGTACTCATGGTTGCAGTACCCATGGTGACAGTGCTCAAAATGGCAGTTCCCATGGTGACATTGCCCATGGTGACATTGCCTATGGTGACACTTCTCACGGTGACATTTCCCATGGTGACATGGCTCATGGTGACACACCACATTGTGCCAGTGCCCATGGTGACAGTGTTCACAGTGAAAGTGCTCATGGTAATACTGTTTACTTTGAGAGTGCCCAAGGTGAAAATACACATGGTGACATTACTCATTGAGAAATTGCCCATGGTTACAATTCTCATATCAACAGTTGTGGTGACAGTGCTCATGGTGGCACTGCCCTGGGTGACAGTGCTCGTGGTGTCAGTGCTCATGGTGACAGTGCTCATGATGAGAGTGCCTATGTTGTTAATTCCCATGGTGACACTTCTCACAGTGACACTGACAATGGTTACAGGTCACATGTTGGCCGTGCCCTTGGTGACAGTGCCCATGCAGACAGTACTTATGGTGACAGTGTTATCGGTGATAGTGCCCATGGTGAGAGTGCACATGGTGGTAGTGCACATGGTGGCACTGAAAAATGGTGACAGGGCTCATGGTGACAGTGCTCACGGTAAAAACCCATGCTGACAGTACTCACAGAGACACTGCTCATAGTGGCAGTAACCATGGTGACAGTTCGCACAGTGACAGTGCCCACTGTAGGAGTGCCCATGGAGACATTGCTCATGGTGACACTGACCACGGTGACATTGCCTATGGTGACAGTGCTCATGGTGACAGAGCCCATGTTGACTCTGACCACAGTGAGAATGCTCACGGTGATAGTGCCAATGGTGACAGCACTCATGTTGACAGCACGCATTGTGCAAGGTGCCATGGTGACAGTGACGATGGTGAGAGATCTCATGGTGATAGCACTCACGGTAATAGTCCTGATGGTGACAGTGCAAATGGTGACAATACAGAGGGTGAGAGTACTCATGGTGAAAATACCCATGCTAGCAGTTCTCATAGTGACAGTGCTCATGGGGGAAGTGCCCATGATGACACTGCTCATTGTGGCAGTGCTCATGGTGACAGTACCGATGAGGCCAGTGATTATGGTGATGGTGTTCACAGTGGCTGTGCTCATGGAGATAGTGCTCACGGTGACCGTGCCCATGATGACAGTGCCCAGGGTGACAGTGCTCACGGGGAAATTGCCAATGATAACATTAACCATGGTGATAGTGCCCCTGGTGACACGGCCCACAGTGACATTGCTCATGGTGATAGTGCCATTGGTGACAGTGCTCACGGTGAAGTTGCCCATCCTGACAATGCTCATGGTGACATTGACCTTCGAGATAGTACCCATGTTGACAGTGCCCATGGTGACGTGCTCATGTTGACAGTGCTCAAAGTGATAGTGCCCATGGTGACATTGCCAAGAGTGACAGTGCCCATGCTGACAGTTCTCATTGTGATAGTGCCCATGGTGACAGTGCACATGGTGATACTTGCAATGGTGACAGTGCTCATGGTGACAGCGCTCATGGTTGCAGTACCCATGGTGACAGTGCTCAAAATGACAGTGACAGTGGTGGCAGTGACCATGGTGACAGTGCCCACGGTGACATTGCCTATAGTGACACTTCTCACAGTGACATTGCCCATGGTGACAGGGCTCATGTTGACGTGCTCATATTGACAGTGCTCACAGCGATAATGTCCATGGTGACATTGCCCATGGTGGAATTGCACACAATGCCATTTCCAACAGTGACAGTGCTCACGCTGAGAGTTGTCATGGTGATAGTGCCCATGGTGACAGTGCACATGGTCATACTGCCAATGGTTAAATTACTCATGGTGACAGTACTCATGGTTGCAGTACCCATGGTGACAGTGCTCAAAATGGCAGTTCCCATGGTGACATTGCCCATGGTGACATTGCCTATGGTGACACTTCTCACGGTGACATTTCCCATGGTGACATGGCTCATGGTGACACACCACATTGTGCCAGTGCCCATGGTGACAGTGTTCACAGTGAAAGTGCTCATGGTAATACTGTTTACTTTGAGAGTGCCCAAGGTGAAAATACACATGGTGACATTACTCATTGAGAAATTGCCCATGGTTACAATTCTCATATCAACAGTTGTGGTGACAGTGCTCATGGTGGCACTGCCCTGGGTGACAGTGCTCGTGGTGTCAGTGCTCATGGTGACAGTGCTCATGATGAGAGTGCCTATGTTGTTAATTCCCATGGTGACACTTCTCACAGTGACACTGACAATGGTTACAGGTCACATGTTGGCCGTGCCCTTGGTGACAGTGCCCATGCAGACAGTACTTATGGTGACAGTGTTATCGGTGATAGTGCCCATGGTGAGAGTGCACATGGTGGTAGTGCACATGGTGGCACTGAAAAATGGTGACAGGGCTCATGGTGACAGTGCTCACGGTAAAAACCCATGCTGACAGTACTCACAGAGACACTGCTCATAGTGGCAGTAACCATGGTGACAGTTCGCACAGTGACAGTGCCCACTGTAGGAGTGCCCATGGAGACATTGCTCATGGTGACACTGACCACGGTGACATTGCCTATGGTGACAGTGCTCATGGTGACAGAGCCCATGTTGACTCTGACCACAGTGAGAATGCTCACGGTGATAGTGCCAATGGTGACAGCACTCATGTTGACAGCACGCATTGTGCAAGGTGCCATGGTGACAGTGACGATGGTGAGAGATCTCATGGTGATAGCACTCACGGTAATAGTCCTGATGGTGACAGTGCAAATGGTGACAATACAGAGGGTGAGAGTACTCATGGTGAAAATACCCATGCTAGCAGTTCTCATAGTGACAGTGCTCATGGGGGAAGTGCCCATGATGACACTGCTCATTGTGGCAGTGCTCATGGTGACAGTACCGATGAGGCCAGTGATTATGGTGATGGTGTTCACAGTGGCTGTGCTCATGGAGATAGTGCTCACGGTGACCGTGCCCATGATGACAGTGCCCAGGGTGACAGTGCTCACGGGGAAAGTGCCAATGATAACATTAACCATGGTGATAGTGCCCCTGGTGACACGGCCCACAGTGACATTGCTCATGGTGATAGTGCCTTTGGTGACAGTGCTCATGGTGAAATTGCCCTTCCTGACAATGCTCATGGTGACATTGCCCTTCGAGATAGTACCCATGTTGACAGTGCCCATGGTGACGTGCTCATGTTGACAGTGCTCACAGTGATAGTGCCCATGGTGACATTGCCCATGGTGGAAGTGCCCACGGTGCCCTTGCCAACAGTGACAGTGCCCACGCTGACAGTTCTCATTGTGATAGTGCCCATGATGACAGTACACATGGTGATAATCGCAATGGTGACAGTGCTCATGGTGACAGTGCTCATGGTTGCAATACCCATGGTGACAGTGCTCAAAATGACAGTGACAGTGGTGGCAGTGACCATGGTGACAGTGCCCACGGTGACATCGCCTATAGTGACACTGCTCACGGTGACATTGCCAATGGTGACAGGGCTCATGTTGACGTGATTATATTGACAGTGCTCACAGTGATAGTGCCCATGGTGACATGGCCCATGGTGGAATTGCACACAATGCCAGTTCCTACAGTGACAGTGCTCACGCTGAGAGTTGTCATGGTGATAGTGCCCATGGTGACAGTGCACATGGTCATACTGCCAATGGTGACAGTACTCATGGTTGCAGTACCCATGGTGACAGTGCTCAAAATGGCAGTTCCCATGGTGACATTGCCCATGGTGACATTGCCTATGGTGACACTTCTCACGGTGACATTGCCCATGGTGACATGGCTCATGGTGACACACCACATTGTGCCAGTGCCCATGGTGACAGTGTTCACAGTGAAAGTGCTCATGGTAATACTGTTTACTTTGAGAGTGCCCAAGGTGAAAATACACATGGTGACATTACTCATTGAGAAATTGCCCATGGTTACAATTCTCATAGCAACAGTTGTGGTGACAGTGCTCATGGTGGCACTGCCCTGGGTGACAGTGCTCGTGGTGTCAGTGCTCATGGTGACAGTGCTCATGATGAGAGTGCCTATGTTGTTAATTCCCATGGTGACACTTCTCACAGTGACACTGACAATGGTTACAGGTCACATGTTGGCCGTGCCCCTGGTGACAGTGCCCATGCAGACAGTACTTATGGTGACAGTGTTATCGGTGATAGTGCCCATGGTGAGAGTGCACATGGTGGTAGTGCACATGGTGGCACTGAAAAATGGTGACAGGGCTCATGGTGACAGTGCTCACGGTATAAACCCATGCTGACAGTACGCACAGAGACACTGCTCATAGTGGCAGTAACCATGGTGACAGTTCGCACAGTGACAGTGCCCACTGTAGGAGTGCCCATGGAGACATTGCTCATGGTGAAACTGACCACGGTGACATTGCCTATGGTGACAGTGCTCATGGTGACAGAGCCCATGTTGACTCTGACCACAGTGAGAATGCTCACGGTGATAGTGCCAATGGTGACAGCACTCATGTTGACAGCACGCATTGTGCAAGGTGCCATGGTGACAGTGACCATGGTGAGAGATCTCACGGTGATAGCACTCACGGTAATAGTCCTGATGGTGACAGTGCAAATGGTGACAATACAGAGGGTGACAGTACTCATGGTGAAAATACCCATGCTAGCAGTTCTCATAGTGACAGTGCTCATGGGGGATGTGCCCATGCTGACAGTGCTCATTGTGGCAGTGCTCATGGTGACAGTACCGATGAGGCCAGTGATTATGGTGATGGTGTTCACAGTGGCTGTGCTCATGGAGAGAGTGCTCACGGTGACCGTGCCCATGATGACAGTGCCCAGGGTGACAGTGCTCACGGGGAAAGTGCCAATGATAACATTAACCATGGTAATAGTGCCCCTGGTGACACGGCCCACAGTGACATTGCTCATGGTGATAGTGCCATTGGTGACAGTGCTCACGGTGAAGTTGCCCATCCTGACAATGCTCATGGTGACATTGACCTTCGAGATAGTACCCATGTTGACAGTGCCCATGGTGACGTGCTCATGTTGACAGTGCTCAAAGTGATAGTGCCCATGGTGACATTGGCAAGAGTGACAGTGCCCATGCTGACAGTTCTCATTGTGAGAGTGCCCAAGGTGACAGTGCACATGGTGATACTTGCAATGGTGACAGTGCTCATGGTGACAGCGCTCATGGTTGCTGTACCCATGGTGACAGTGCTCAAAATGACAGTGACAGTGGTGGCAGTGACCATGGTGACAGTGCCCACGGTGACTTTGCCTATAGTGACACTTCTCACAGTGACATTGCCCATGGTGACAGGGCTCATGTTGACGTGCTCATATTGACAGTGCTCACAGCGATAATGTCCATGGTGACTTTGCCCATGGTGGAATTGCACACAATGCCATTTCCAACAGTGACAGTGCTCACGCTGAGAGTTGTCATGGTGATAGTGCCCATGGTGACAGTGCACATGGTCATACTGCCAATGGTTAAATTACTCATGGTGACAGTACTCATGGTTGCAGTACCCATGGTGACAGTGCTCAAAATGGCAGTTCCCATGGTGACATTGCCCATGGTGACATTGCCTATGGTGACACTTCTCACGGTGACATTTCCCATGGTGATATGGCTCATGGTGACACACCACATTGTGCCAGTGCCCATGGTGACAGTGTTCACAGTGAAAGTGCTCATGGTAATACTGTTTACTTTGAGAGTGCCCAAGGTGAAAATACACATGGTGACATTACTCATTGAGAAATTGCCCATGGTTACAATTCTCATAGCAACAGTTATGGTGACAGTGCTCATGGTGGCACTGCCCTGGGTGACAGTGCTCATGGTGTCAGTGCTCATGGTGACAGTGCTCATGATGAGAGTGCCTATGTTGTTAATTCCCATGGTGACACTTCTCACAGTGACACTGACAATGGTTACAGGTCACATGTTGGCCGTGCCCTTGGTGACAGTGCCCATGCAGACAGTACTTATGGTGACAGTGTTATCGGTGATAGTGCCCATGGTGAGAGTGCACATGGTGGTAGTGCACATGGTGGCACTGGAAAATGGTGACAGGGCTCATGGTGACAGTGCTCACGGTAAAAACCCATGCTGACAGTACTCACAGAGACACTGCTCATAGTGGCAGTAACCATGGTGACAGTTCGCACAGTGACAGTGCCCACTGTAGGAGTGCCCATGGAGACATTGCTCATGGTGACACTGACCACGGTGACATTGCCTATGGTGACAGTGCTCATGGTGACAGAGCCCATGTTGACTCTGACCACAGTGAGAATGCTCACGGTGAGAGTGCCAATGGTGACAGCACTCATGTTGACAGCACGCATTGTGCAAGGTGCCATGGTGACAGTGACCATGGTGAGAGATCTCACGGTGATAGCACTCACGGTAATAGTCCTGATGGTGACAGTGCAAATGGTGACAATACAGAGGGTGACAGTACTCATGGTGAAAATACCCATGCTAGCAGTTCTCATAGTGACAGTGCTCATGGGGGAAGTACCCATGCTGACAGTGCTCATTGTGGCAGTGCTCATGGTGACAGTACCGATGAGGCCAGTGATTATGGTGATGGTGTTCACAGTGGCTGTGCTCATGGAGATAGTGCTCACGGTGACTGTGTCCATGATGACAGTGCCCAGGGTGACAGTGCTCACGGGGAATGTGCCAATGATAACATTAACCATGGTGATAGTGCCCCTGGTGACACGGCCCACAGTGACATTACTCATGGTGATAGTGCCATTGGTGACAGTGCTCACGGTGAAGTTGCCCATCCTGACAATGCTCATGGTGACATTGACCTTTGAGATAGTACCCATGTTGACAGTGCCCATGGTGATGTGCTCATGGTGACAGTGCTCAAAGTGATAGTGCCCATGGTGACATTGCCAAGAGTGACAGTGCCCATGCTGACAGTTCTCATTGTGATAGTTCCCATGGTGACAGTGCACATGGTGATACTTGCAATGGTGACAGTGCTCATGGTGACAGCGCTCATGGTTTTAGTACCCATGGTGACTGCTCAAAATGACAGTGACAGTGGTGGCAGTGACCATGGGGACAGTGCCCATGGTGACATTGCCTATAGTGACACTTCTCACGGTGACATTGCCAATGGTGACAGGGCTCATGTTGACGTGCTCATATTGACAGTGCTCACAGTGATAGTGCCCATGGTGACATTGCCCATGGTGGAATTGCACACAATGCCAGTTCCCACAGTGACAGTGCTCACGCTGAGAGTTGTCATGGTGATAGTGCCCATGGTGACAGTGTACATGGTCATACTGCCAATGGTGACAGTATTCATGGTTGCAGTACCCATGGTGACAGTGTGCAAAATGGCATTGCCCATGGTGACATTGCCCATTGTGACATTGCCTATGGTGACACATCTCACGGTGACATTTCCCATGGTGACATTGCTCAAGGTGACACACGACATTGTGCCAGTGCCCATGGTGACAGTGCACATTGTGATACTCACAATGGTGACAGTGCTCATGGTGACAGCGCTCATGGTGGCAGTACCCAAGGTGACAGTGCTCACAGTGACAGTGCCCACTGTATGAGTGCCCATGTTGACAGTGCTCATGGTGACACTGACCATGGTGACATTGCCTATGGTGACAGTGCTCATGGTGAGAGTGCCCATGGTGACACTGACCACAGTGAGAATGCTCACAGTGATAGTGCCAATGGTGCCAGCACTCATGTTGACAGCACACATTGTGCAAGGTGCCATGGTGACAGTGACCATGGTGAGAGATCTCACGGTGATAGCGCTCACGGTAATAGTCCTCATGGTGACAGTGCAAATGGTGACAATACACAGGGTGACAGTACACATGGTGAAAATACCCATGGTAGCAGTTCTCATAGTGACAGTGCTCATGGGGGATGTTCCCATGCTGACAGTGCTCATTGTGGCAGTGCTCATGGTGACAGTACCGATGAGGCCAGTGATTATGGTGATGGTGTTCACAGTGGCTGTGCTCATGGAGATAGTGCTCACGGTGACCGTGCCCATGATGACAGTGCCCAGGGTGACAGTGCTCACGGGGAAATTGCCAATGATAACATTAACCATGGTGATAGTGCCCCTGGTGACACGGCCCACAGTGACATTGCTCATGGTGATAGTGCCATTGGTGACAGTGCTCACGGTGAAGTTGCCCATCCTGACAATGCTCATGGTGACATTGACCTTCGAGATAGTACCCATGTTGACAGTGCCCATGGTGACGTGCTCATGTTGACAGTGCTCAAAGTGATAGTGCCCATGGTGACATTGCCAAGAGTGACAGTGCCCATGCTGACAGTTCTCATTGTGATAGTGCCCATGGTGACAGTGCACATGGTGATACTTGCAATGGTGACAGTGCTCATGGTGACAGCACTCATGGTTGCAGTACCCATGGTGACAGTGCTCAAAATGACAGTGACAGTGGTGGCAGTTACCATGGTGACAGTGCCCACGGTGACATTGCCTATAGTGACACTTCTCACAGTGACATTGCCCATGGTGACAGGGCTCATGTTGACGTGCTCATATTGACAGTGCTCACAGCGATAATGTCCATGGTGACATTGCCCATGGTGGAATTGCACACAATGCCATTTCCAACAGTGACAGTGCTCACGCTGAGAGTTGTCATGGTGATAGTGCCCATGGTGACAGTGCACATGGTCATACTGCCAATGGTTAAATTACTCATGGTGACAGTACTCATGGTTGTAGTACCCATGGTGACAGTGCTCAAAATGGTAGTTCCCATGGTGACATTGCCCATGGTGACATTGCCTATGGTGACACTTCTCACGGTGACATTTCCCATGGTGACATGGCTCATGGTGACACACCACATTGTGCCAGTGCCCATGGTGACAGTGTTCACAGTGAAAGTGCTCATGGTAATCCTGTTTACTTTGAGAGTGCCCAAGGTGAAAATACACATTGTGACATTACTCATTGAGAAATTGCCCATGGTTACAATTCTCATATCAACAGTTGTGGTGACAGTGCTCATGGTGGCACTGCCCTGGGTGACAGTGCTCGTGGTGTCAGTGCTCATGGTGACAGTGCTCATGATGAGAGTGCCTATGTTGTTAATTCCCATGGTGACACTTCTCACAGTGACACTGACAATGGTTACAGGTCACATGTTGGCCGTGCCCTTGGTGACAGTGCCCATGCAGACAGTACTTATGGTGACAGTGTTATCGGTGATAGTGCCCATGGTGAGAGTGCACATGGTGGTAGTGCACATGGTGGCACTGAAAAATGGTGACAGGGCTCATGGTGACAGTGCTCACGGTAAAAACCCATGCTGACAGTACTCACAGAGACACTGCTCATAGTGGCAGTAACCATGGTGACAGTTCGCACAGTGACAGTGCCCACTGTAGGAGTGCCCATGGAGACATTGCTCATGGTGACACTGACCACGGTGACATTGCCTATGGTGACAGTGCTCATGGTGACAGAGCCCATGTTGACTCTGACCACAGTGAGAATGCTCACGGTGAGAGTGCCAATGGTGACAGCACTCATGTTGACAGCATGCATTGTGCAAGGTGCCATGGTGACAGTGACCATGGTGAGAGATCTCACGGTGATAGCACTCACGGTAATAGTCCTGATGGTGACAGTGCAAATGGTGACAATACAGAGGGTGACAGTACTCATGGTGAAAATACCCATGCTAGCAGTTCTCATAGTGACAGTGCTCATGGGGGAAGTACCCATGCTGACAGTGCTCATTGTGGCAGTGCTCATGGTGACAGTACCGATGAGGCCAGTGATTATGGTGATGGTGTTCACAGTGGCTGTGCTCATGGAGATAGTGCTCACGGTGACCGTGTCCATGATGACAGTGCCCAGGGTGACAGTGCTCACGGGGAATGTGCCAATGATAACATTAACCATGGTGATAGTGCCCCTGGTGACACGGCCCACAGTGACATTACTCATGGTGATAGTGCCATTGGTGACAGTGCTCACGGTGAAGTTGCCCATCCTGACAATGCTCATGGTGACATTGACCTTCGAGATAGTACCCATGTTGACAGTGCCCATGGTGATGTGCTCATGGTGAGAGTGCTCAAAGTGATAGTGCCCATGGTGACGTTGCCAAGAGTGACAGTGCCCATGCTGACAGTTCTCATTGTGATAGTTCCCATGGTGACAGTGCACATGGTGATACTTGCAATGGTGACAGTGCTCATGGTGACAGCGCTCATGGTTTTAGTACCCATGGTGACTGCTCAAAATGACAGTGACAGTGGTGGCAGTGACCATGGGGACAGTGCCCATGGTGACATTGCCGATAGTGACACTTCTCACGGTGACATTGCCAATGGTGACAGGGCTCATGTTGACGTGCTCATATTGACAGTGCTCACAGTGATAGTGCCCATGGTGACATTGCCCATGGTGGAATTGCACACAATGCCAGTTCCCACAGTGACAGTGCTCACGCTGAGAGTTGTCATGGTGATAGTGCCCATGGTGACAGTGTACATGGTCATACTGCCAATGGTGACAGTATTCATGGTTGCAGTACACATGGTGACAGTGTGCAAAATGGCATTTCCCATGGTGACATTGCCCATTGTGACATTGCCTATGGTGACACATCTCACGGTGACATTTCCCATGGTGACATTGCTCAAGGTGACACACGACATTGTGCCAGTGCCCATGGTGACAGTGCACATTGTGATACTCACAATGGTGACAGTGCTCATGGTGACAGCGCTCATGGTGGCAGTACCCAAGGTGACAGTGCTCACAGTGACAGTGCCCACTGTATGAGTGCCCATGTTGACAGTGCTCATGGTGACACTGACCATGGTGACATTGCCTATGGTGACAGTGCTCATGGTGAGAGTGCCCATGGTGACACTGACCACAGTGAGAATGCTCACAGTGATAGTGCCAATGGTGCCAGCACTCATGTTGACAGCACACATTGTGCAAGGTGCCATGGTGACAGTGACCATGGTGAGAGATCTCACGGTGATAGCGCTCACGGTAATAGTCCTCATGGTGACAGTGCAAATGGTGACAATACACAGGGTGACAGTACACATGGTGAAAATACCCATGGTAGCAGTTCTCATAGTGACAGTGCTCATGGGGGATGTTCCCATGCTGACAGTGCTCATTGTGGCAGTGCTCATGGTGACAGTACCGATGAGGCCAGTGATTATGGTGATGGTGTTCACAGTGGCTGTGCTCATGGAGATAGTGCTCACGGTGACCGTGCCCATGATGACAGTGCCCAGGGTGACAGTGCTCACGGGGAAATTGCCAATGATAACATTAACCATGGTGATAGTGCCCCTGGTGACACGGCCCACAGTGACATTGCTCATGGTGATAGTGCCATTGGTGACAGTGCTCACGGTGAAGTTGCCCATCCTGACAATGCTCATGGTGACATTGACCTTCGAGATAGTACCCATGTTGACAGTGCCCATGGTGACGTGCTCATGTTGACAGTGCTCAAAGTGATAGAGCCCATGGTGACATTGCCAAGAGTGACAGTGCCCATGCTGACAGTTCTCATTGTGATAGTGCCCATGGTGACAGTGCACATGGTGATACTTGCAATGGTGACAGTGCTCATGGTGACAGCACTCATGGTTGCAGTACCCATGGTGACAGTGCTCAAAATGACAGTGACAGTGGTGGCAGTTACCATGGTGACAGTGCCCACGGTGACATTGCCTATAGTGACACTTCTCACAGTGACATTGCCCATGGTGACAGGGCTCATGTTGACGTGCTCATATTGACAGTGCTCACAGCGATAATGTCCATGGTGACATTGCCCATGGTGGAATTGCACACAATGCCATTTCCAACAGTGACAGTGCTCACGCTGAGAGTTGTCATGGTGATAGTGCCCATGGTGACAGTGCACATGGTCATACTGCCAATGGTTAAATTACTCATGGTGACAGTACTCATGGTTGTAGTACCCATGGTGACAGTGCTCAAAATGGTAGTTCCCATGGTGACATTGCCCATGGTGACATTGCCTATGGTGACACTTCTCACGGTGACATTTCCCATGGTGACATGGCTCATGGTGACACACCACATTGTGCCAGTGCCCATGGTGACAGTGTTCACAGTGAAAGTGCTCATGGTAATCCTGTTTACTTTGAGAGTGCCCAAGGTGAAAATACACATTGTGACATTACTCATTGAGAAATTGCCCATGGTTACAATTCTCATATCAACAGTTGTGGTGACAGTGCTCATGGTGGCACTGCCCTGGGTGACAGTGCTCGTGGTGTCAGTGCTCATGGTGACAGTGCTCATGATGAGAGTGCCTATGTTGTTAATTCCCATGGTGACACTTCTCACAGTGACACTGACAATGGTTACAGGTCACATGTTGGCCGTGCCCTTGGTGACAGTGCCCATGCAGACAGTACTTATGGTGACAGTGTTATCGGTGATAGTGCCCATGGTGAGAGTGCACATGGTGGTAGTGCACATGGTGGCACTGAAAAATGGTGACAGGGCTCATGGTGACAGTGCTCACGGTAAAAACCCATGCTGACAGTACTCACAGAGACACTGCTCATAGTGGCAGTAACCATGGTGACAGTTCGCACAGTGACAGTGCCCACTGTAGGAGTGCCCATGGAGACATTGCTCATGGTGACACTGACCACGGTGACATTGCCTATGGTGACAGTGCTCATGGTGACAGAGCCCATGTTGACTCTGACCACAGTGAGAATGCTCACGGTGAGAGTGCCAATGGTGACAGCACTCATGTTGACAGCACGCATTGTGCAAGGTGCCATGGTGACAGTGACCATGGTGAGAGATCTCACGGTGATAGCACTCACGGTAATAGTCCTGATGGTGACAGTGCAAATGGTGACAATACAGAGGGTGACAGTACTCATGGTGAAAATACCCATGCTAGCAGTTCTCATAGTGACAGTGCTCATGGGGGAAGTACCCATGCTGACAGTGCTCATTGTGGCAGTGCTCATGGTGACAGTACCGATGAGGCCAGTGATTATGGTGATGGTGTTCACAGTGGCTGTGCTCATGGAGATAGTGCTCACGGTGACCGTGTCCATGATGACAGTGCCCAGGGTGACAGTGCTCACGGGGAATGTGCCAATGATAACATTAACCATGGTGATAGTGCCCCTGGTGACACGGCCCACAGTGACATTACTCATGGTGATAGTGCCATTGGTGACAGTGCTCACGGTGAAGTTGCCCATCCTGACAATGCTCATGGTGACATTGACCTTCGAGATAGTACCCATGTTGACAGTGCCCATGGTGATGTGCTCATGGTGACAGTGCTCAAAGTGATAGTGCCCATGGTGACATTGCCAAGAGTGACAGTGCCCATGCTGACAGTTCTCATTGTGATAGTTCCCATGGTGACAGTGCACATGGTGATACTTGCAATGGTGACAGTGCTCATGGTGACAGCGCTCATGGTTTTAGTACCCATGGTGACTGCTCAAAATGACAGTGACAGTGGTGGCAGTGACCATGGGGACAGTGCCCATGGTGACATTGCCGATAGTGACACTTCTCACGGTGACATTGCCAATGGTGACAGGGCTCATGTTGACATGCTCATATTGACAGTGCTCACAGTGATAGTGCCCATGGTGACATTGCCCATGGTGGAATTGCACACAATGCCAGTTCCCACAGTGACAGTGCTCACGCTGAGAGTTGTCATGGTGATAGTGCCCATGGTGACAGTGTACATGGTCATACTGCCAATGGTGACAGTATTCATGGTTGCAGTACCCATGGTGACAGTGTGCAAAATGGCATTTCCCATGGTGACATTGCCCATTGTGACATTGCCTATGGTGACACATCTCACGGTGACATTTCCCATGGTGACATTGCTCAAGGTGACACACGACATTGTGCCAGTGCCCATGGTGACAGTGCACATTGTGATACTCACAATGGTGACAGTGCTCATGGTGACAGCGCTCATGGTGGCAGTACCCAAGGTGACAGTGCTCACAGTGACAGTGCCCACTGTATGAGTGCCCATGTTGACATTGCTCATGGTGACACTGACCATGGTGACATTGCCTATGGTGACAGTGCTCATGGTGAGAGTGCCCATGGTGACACTGACCACAGTGAGAATGCTCACAGTGATAGTGCCAATGGTGCCAGCACTCATGTTGACAGCACACATTGTGCAAGGTGCCATGGTGACAGTGACCATGGTGAGAGATCTCACGGTGATAGCGCTCACGGTAATAGTCCTCATGGTGACAGTGCAAATGGTGACAATACACAGGGTGACAGTACACATGGTGAAAATACCCATGGTAGCAGTTCTCATAGTGACAGTGCTCATGGGGGATGTTCCCATGCTGACAGTGCTCATTGTGGCAGTGCTCATGGTGACAGTACCGATGAGGCCAGTGATTATGGTGATGGTGTTCACAGTGGCTGTGCTCATGGAGATAGTGCTCACGGTGACCGTGCCCATGATGACAGTGCCCAGGGTGACAGTGCTCACGGGGAAATTGCCAATGATAACATTAACCATGGTGATAGTGCCCCTGGTGACACGGCCCACAGTGACATTGCTCATGGTGATAGTGCCATTGGTGACAGTGCTCACGGTGAAGTTGCCCATCCTGACAATGCTCATGGTGACATTGACCTTCGAGATAGTACCCATGTTGACAGTGCCCATGGTGACGTGCTCATGTTGACAGTGCTCAAAGTGATAGTGCCCATGGTGACATTGCCAAGAGTGACAGTGCCCATGCTGACAGTTCTCATTGTGATAGTGCCCATGGTGACAGTGCACATGGTGATACTTGCAATGGTGACAGTGCTCATGGTGACAGCACTCATGGTTGCAGTACCCATGGTGACAGTGCTCAAAATGACAGTGACAGTGGTGGCAGTTACCATGGTGACAGTGCCCACGGTGACATTGCCTATAGTGACACTTCTCACAGTGACATTGCCCATGGTGACAGGGCTCATGTTGACGTGCTCATATTGACAGTGCTCACAGCGATAATGTCCATGGTGACATTGCCCATGGTGGAATTGCACACAATGCCATTTCCAACAGTGACAGTGCTCACGCTGAGAGTTGTCATGGTGATAGTGCCCATGGTGACAGTGCACATGGTCATACTGCCAATGGTTAAATTACTCATGGTGACAGTACTCATGGTTGTAGTACCCATGGTGACAGTGCTCAAAATGGTAGTTCCCATGGTGACATTGCCCATGGTGACATTGCCTATGGTGACACTTCTCACGGTGACATTTCCCATGGTGACATGGCTCATGGTGACACACCACATTGTGCCAGTGCCCATGGTGACAGTGTTCACAGTGAAAGTGCTCATGGTAATCCTGTTTACTTTGAGAGTGCCCAAGGTGAAAATACACATTGTGACATTACTCATTGAGAAATTGCCCATGGTTACAATTCTCATATCAACAGTTGTGGTGACAGTGCTCATGGTGGCACTGCCCTGGGTGACAGTGCTCGTGGTGTCAGTGCTCATGGTGACAGTGCTCATGATGAGAGTGCCTATGTTGTTAATTCCCATGGTGACACTTCTCACAGTGACACTGACAATGGTTACAGGTCACATGTTGGCCGTGCCCTTGGTGACAGTGCCCATGCAGACAGTACTTATGGTGACAGTGTTATCGGTGATAGTGCCCATGGTGAGAGTGCACATGGTGGTAGTGCACATGGTGGCACTGAAAAATGGTGACAGGGCTCATGGTGACAGTGCTCACGGTAAAAACCCATGCTGACAGTACTCACAGAGACACTGCTCATAGTGGCAGTAACCATGGTGACAGTTCGCACAGTGACAGTGCCCACTGTAGGAGTGCCCATGGAGACATTGCTCATGGTGACACTGACCACGGTGACATTGCCTATGGTGACAGTGCTCATGGTGACAGAGCCCATGTTGACTCTGACCACAGTGAGAATGCTCACGGTGAGAGTGCCAATGGTGACAGCACTCATGTTGACAGCACGCATTGTGCAAGGTGCCATGGTGACAGTGACCATGGTGAGAGATCTCACGGTGATAGCACTCACGGTAATAGTCCTGATGGTGACAGTGCAAATGGTGACAATACAGAGGGTGACAGTACTCATGGTGAAAATACCCATGCTAGCAGTTCTCATAGTGACAGTGCTCATGGGGGAAGTACCCATGCTGACAGTGCTCATTGTGGCAGTGCTCATGGTGACAGTACCGATGAGGCCAGTGATTATGGTGATGGTGTTCACAGTGGCTGTGCTCATGGAGATAGTGCTCACGGTGACCGTGTCCATGATGACAGTGCCCAGGGTGACAGTGCTCACGGGGAATGTGCCAATGATAACATTAACCATGGTGATAGTGCCCCTGGTGACACGGCCCACAGTGACATTACTCATGGTGATAGTGCCATTGGTGACAGTGCTCACGGTGAAGTTGCCCATCCTGACAATGCTCATGGTGACATTGACCTTCGAGATAGTACCCATGTTGACAGTGCCCATGGTGATGTGCTCATGGTGACAGTGCTCAAAGTGATAGTGCCCATGGTGACATTGCCAAGAGTGACAGTGCCCATGCTGACAGTTCTCATTGTGATAGTTCCCATGGTGACAGTGCACATGGTGATACTTGCAATGGTGACAGTGCTCATGGTGACAGCGCTCATGGTTTTAGTACCCATGGTGACTGCTCAAAATGACAGTGACAGTGGTGGCAGTGACCATGGGGACAGTGCCCATGGTGACATTGCCGATAGTGACACTTCTCACGGTGACATTGCCAATGGTGACAGGGCTCATGTTGACGTGCTCATATTGACAGTGCTCACAGTGATAGTGCCCATGGTGACATTGCCCATGGTGGAATTGCACACAATGCCAGTTCCCACAGTGACAGTGCTCACGCTGAGAGTTGTCATGGTGATAGTGCCCATGGTGACAGTGTACATGGTCATACTGCCAATGGTGACAGTATTCATGGTTGCAGTACCCATGGTGACAGTGTGCAAAATGGCATTTCCCATGGTGACATTGCCCATTGTGACATTGCCTATGGTGACACATCTCACGGTGACATTTCCCATGGTGACATTGCTCAAGGTGACACACGACATTGTGCCAGTGCCCATGGTGACAGTGCACATTGTGATACTCACAATGGTGACAGTGCTCATGGTGACAGCGCTCATGGTGGCAGTACCCAAGGTGACAGTGCTCACAGTGACAGTGCCCACTGTATGAGTGCCCATGTTGACAGTGCTCATGGTGACACTGACCATGGTGACATTGCCTATGGTGACAGTGCTCATGGTGAGAGTGCCCATGGTGACACTGACCACAGTGAGAATGCTCACAGTGATAGTGCCAATGGTGCCAGCACTCATGTTGACAGCACACATTGTGCAAGGTGCCATGGTGACAGTGACCATGGTGAGAGATCTCACGGTGATAGCGCTCACGGTAATAGTCCTCATGGTGACAGTGCAAATGGTGACAATACACAGGGTGACAGTACACATGGTGAAAATACCCATGGTAGCAGTTCTCATAGTGACAGTGCTCATGGGGGATGTTCCCATGCTGACAGTGCTCATTGTGGCAGTGCTCATGGTGACAGTACCGATGAGGCCAGTGATTATGGTGATGGTGTTCACAGTGGCTGTGCTCATGGAGATAGTGCTCACGGTGACCGTGCCCATGATGACAGTGCCCAGGGTGACAGTGCTCACGGGGAAATTGCCAATGATAACATTAACCATGGTGATAGTGCCCCTGGTGACACGGCCCACAGTGACATTGCTCATGGTGATAGTGCCATTGGTGACAGTGCTCACGGTGAAGTTGCCCATCCTGACAATGCTCATGGTGACATTGACCTTCGAGATAGTACCCATGTTGACAGTGCCCATGGTGACGTGCTCATGTTGACAGTGCTCACAGTGATACTGCCCATGGTGACATTGCCCATGGTGGAAGTGCCCACGGTGCCCTTGCCAACAGTGACAGTGCCCACGCTGACAGTTCTCATTGTGATAGTGCCCATGGTGACAGTACACATGGTGATAATCGCAATGGTGACAGTGCTCATGGTGACAGTGCTCATGGTTGCAATACCCATGGTGACAGTGCTCAAAATGACAGTGACAGTGGTGGCAGTGATCATGGTGACAGTGCCCACGGTGACATCACCTATAGTGACACTTCTCACGGTGACATTGCCCATGGTGACAGGGCTCATGTTGACGTGCTTATATTGACAGTGCTCACAGTGATAGTGCCCATGGTGACATTGCCCATGGTGGAATTGCACACAATGCCAGTTCCCACAGTGACAGTGCTCACGCTGAGGGTTGTCATGGTGATAGTGCCCATGGTGACAGTGCACATGGTCATACTGCCAATGGTGACAGTACTCATGGTTGCAGTACCCATGGGGACAGTGTGCAAAATGGCATTTCCCATGGTGACATTGCCCATGGTGACATTGCCTATGGTGACACATCTCACGGTGACATTTCCCATGGTGACATTGCTCAAGGTGACACACGACATTGTGCCAGTGCCCATGGTGACAGTGCACATTGTGATACTCACAATGGTGACAGTGCTCATGGTGACAGCGCTCATGGTGGCAGTACCCAAGGTGACAGTGCTCACAGTGACAGTGCCCACTGTATGAGTGCCCATGTTGACAGTGCTCATGGTGACACTGACCATGGTGACATTGCCTATGGTGACAGTGCTCATGGTGAGAGTGCCCATGGTGACACTGACCACAGTGAGAATGCTCACAGTGATAGTGCCAATGGTGCCAGCACTCATGTTGACAGCCCCCATTGTGCAAGGTGCCATGGTGACAGTGACCATGGTGAGAGATCTCACGGTGATAGCGCTCACGGTAATAGTCCTCATGGTGACAGTGCAAATGGTGACAATACACAGGGTGACAGTACACATGGTGAAAATACCCATGGTAGCAGTTCTCATAGTGACAGTGCTCATGGGGGATGTGCCCATGCTGACAGTGCTCATTGTGGCAGTGCTCATGGTGACAGTACCGATGAGGCCAGTGATTATGGTGATGGTGTTCACAGTGGCTGTGCTCATGGAGATAGTGCTCACGGTGACCGTGCCCATGATGACAGTGCCCAGGGTGACAGTGCTCACGGGGAAATTGCCAATGATAACATTAAACATGGTGATAGTGCCCCTGGTGACACGGCCCACAGTGACATTGCTCATGGTGATAGTGCCATTGGTGACAGTGCTCACGGTGAAGTTGCTCATCCTGACAATGCTCATGGTGACATTGACCTTCGAGATAGTACCCATGTTGACAGTGCCCATGGTGACGTGCTCATGTTGACAGTGCTCAAAGTGATAGTGCCCATGGTGACATTGCCAAGAGTGACAGTGCCCATGCTGACAGTTCTCATTGTGATAGTGCCCATGGTGACAGTGCACATGGTGATACTTGCAATGGTGACAGTGCTCATGGTGACAGCACTCATGGTTGCAGTACCCATGGTGACAGTGCTCAAAATGACAGTGAGAGTGGTGGCAGTGACCATGGTGACAGTGCCCACGGTGACATTGCCTATAGTGACACTTCTCACAGTGACATTGCCCATGGTGACAGGGCTCATGTTGACGTGCTCATATTGACAGTGCTCACAGCGATAATGTCCATGGTGACATTGCCCATGGTGGAATTGCACACAATGCCATTTCCAACAGTGACAGTGCTCACGCTGAGAGTTGTCATGGTGATAGTGCCCATGGTGACAGTGCACATGGTCATACTGCCAATGGTTAAATTACTCATGGTGACAGTACTCATGGTTGTAGTACCCATGGTGACAGTGCTCAAAATGGTAGTTCCCATGGTGACATTGCCCATGGTGACATTGCCTATGGTGACACTTCTCACGGTGACATTTCCCATGGTGACATGGCTCATGGTGACACACCACATTGTGCCAGTGCCCATGGTGACAGTGTTCACAGTGAAAGTGCTCATGGTAATACTGTTTACTTTGAGAGTGCCCAAGGTGAAAATACACATGGTGACATTACTCATTGAGAAATTGCCCATGGTTACAATTCTCATAGCAACAGTTGTGGTGACAGTGCTCATGGTGGCACTGCCCTGGGTGACAGTGCTCGTGGTGTCAGTGCTCATGGTGACAGTGCTCATGATGAGAGTGCCTATGTTGTTAATTCCCATGGTGACACTTCTCACAGTGACACTGACAATGGTTACAGGTCACATGTTGGCCGTGCCCTTGGTGACAGTGCCCATGCAGACAGTACTTATGGTGACAGTGTTATCGGTGATAGTGCCCATGGTGAGAGTGCACATGGTGGTAGTGCACATGGTGGCACTGAAAAATGGTGACAGGGCTCATGGTGACAGTGCTCACGGTAAAAACCCATGCTGACAGTACTCACAGAGACACTGCTCATAGTGGCAGTAACCATGGTGACAGTTCGCACAGTGACAGTGCCCACTGTAGGAGTGCCCATGGAGACATTGCTCATGGTGACACTGACCACGGTGACATTGCCTATGGTGACAGTGCTCATGGTGACAGAGCCCATGTTGACTCTGACCACAGTGAGAATGCTCACGGTGATAGTGCCAATGGTGACAGCACTCATGTTGACAGCACGCATTGTGCAAGGTGCCATGGTGACAGTGACCATGGTGAGAGATCTCACGGTGATAGCACTCACGGTAATAGTCCTGATGGTGACAGTGCAAATGGTGACAATACAGAGGGTGACAGTACTCATGGTGAAAATACCCATGCTAGCAGTTCTCATAGTGACAGTGCTCACTGGGGAAGTGCCCATGCTGACAGTGCTCATTGTGGCAGTGCTCATGGTGACAGTACCGATGAGGCCAGTGATTATGGTGATGGTGTTCACAGTGGCTGTGCTCATGGAGATAGTGCTCACGGTGACCGTGCCCATGATGACAGTGCCCAGGGTGACAGTGCTCACGGGGAAAGTGCCAATGATAACATTAACCATGGTGATAGTGCCCCTGGTGACACGGCCCACAGTGACATTACTCATGGTGATAGTGCCATTGGTGACAGTGCTCACGGTGAAGTTGCCCATCCTGACAATGCTCATGGTGACATTGACCTTCGAGATAGTACCCATGTTGACAGTGCCCATGGTGACGTGCTCATGTTGACAGTGCTCAAAGTGATAGTGCCCATGGTGACATTGCCCATGGTGGAAGTGCCCACGGAGCCCTTGCCAACAGTGACAGTGCCCACGCTGACAGTTCTCATTGTGATAGTGCCCATGGTGACAGTACACATGGTGATAATCGCAATGGTGACAGTGCTCATGGTGACAGTGCTCATGGTTGCAATACCCATGGTGACAGTGCTCAAAATGACAGTGACAGTGGTGGCAGTGACCATGGTGACAGTGCCCACGGTGACATCGCCTATAGTGACACTTCTCACGGTGACATTGCCCGTGGTGACAGGGCTCATGTTGACGTGCTTATATTGACAGTGCTCACAGTGATAGTGCCCATGGTGACATTGCCCATGGTGGAATTGCACACAATGCCAGTTCCCACAGTGACAGTGCTCACGCTGAGGGTTGTCATGGTGATAGTGCCCATGGTGACAGTGCACATGGTCATACTGCCAATGGTGACAGTACTCATGGTTGCAGTACCCATGGTGACAGTGTGCAAAATGGCATTTCCCATGGTGACATTGCCCATGGTGACATTGCCTATGGTGACAAATCTCACGGTGACATTTCCCATGGTGACATTGCTCAAGGTGACACACGACATTGTGCCAGTGCCCATGGTGACAGTGCACATTGTGATACTCACAATGGTGACAGTGCTCATGGTGACAGCGCTCATGGTGGCAGTACCCAAGGTGACAGTGCTCACAGTGACAGTGCCCACTGTATGAGTGCCCATGTTGACAGTGCTCATGGTGACACTGACCATGGTGACATTGCCTATGGTGACAGTGCTCATGGTGAGAGTGCCCATGGTGACACTGACCACAGTGAGAATGCTCACAGTGATAGTGCCAATGGTGCCAGCACTCATGTTGACAGCCCCCATTGTGCAAGGTGCCATGGTGACAGTGACCATGGTGAGAGATCTCACGGTGATAGCGCTCACGGTAATAGTCCTCATGGTGACAGTGCAAATGGTGACAATACACAGGGTGACAGTACACATGGTGAAAATACCCATGGTAGCAGTTCTCATAGTGACAGTGCTCATGGGGGATGTGCCCATGCTGACAGTGCTCATTGTGGCAGTGCTCATGGTGACAGTACCGATGAGGCCAGTGATTATGGTGATGGTGTTCACAGTGGCTGTGCTCATGGAGATAGTGCTCACGGTGACCGTGCCCATGATGACAGTGCCCAGGGTGACAGTGCTCACGGGGAAATTGCCAATGATAACATTAACCATGGTGATAGTGCCCCTGGTGACACGGCCCACAGTGACATTGCTCATGGTGATAGTGCCATTGGTGACAGTGCTCACGGTGAAGTTGCCCATCCTGACAATGCTCATGGTGACATTGACCTTCGAGATAGTACCCATGTTGACAGTGCCCATGGTGACGTGCTCATGTTGACAGTGCTCAAAGTGATAGTGCCCATGGTGACATTGCCAAGAGTGACAGTGCCCATGCTGACAGTTCTCATTGTGATAGTGCCCATGGTGACAGTGCACATGGTGATACTTGCAATGGTGACAGTGCTCATGGTGACAGCGCTCATGGTTGCAGTACCCATGGTGACAGTGCTCAAAATGACAGTGACAGTGGTGGCAGTGACCATGGTGACAGTGCCCACGGTGACATTGCCTATAGTGACACTTCTCACAGTGACATTGCCCATGGTGACAGGGCTCATGTTGACGTGCTCATATTGACAGTGCTCACAGCGATAATGTCCATGGTGACATTGCCCATGGTGGAATTGCACACAATGCCATTTCCAACAGTGACAGTGCTCACGCTGAGAGTTGTCATGGTGATAGTGCCCATGGTGACAGTGCACATGGTCATACTGCCAATGGTTAAATTACTCATGGTGACAGTACTCATGGTTGCAGTACCCATGGTGACAGTGCTCAAAATGGCAGTTCCCATGGTGACATTGCCCATGGTGACATTGCCTATGGTGACACTTCTCACGGTGACATTTCCCATGGTGACATGGCTCATGGTGACACACCACATTGTGCCAGTGCCCATGGTGACAGTGTTCACAGTGAAAGTGCTCATGGTAATACTGTTTACTTTGAGAGTGCCCAAGGTGAAAATACACATGGTGACATTACTCATTGAGAAATTGCCCATGGTTACAATTCTCATAGCAACAGTTGTGGTGACAGTGCTCATGGTGGCACTGCCCTGGGTGACAGTGCTCGTGGTGTCAGTGCTCATGGTGACAGTGCTCATGATGAGAGTGCCTATGTTGTTAATTCCCATGGTGACACTTCTCACAGTGACACTGACAATGGTTACAGGTCACATGTTGGCCGTGCCCTTGGTGACAGTGCCCATGCAGACAGTACTTATGGTGACAGTGTTATCGGTGATAGTGCCCATGGTGAGAGTGCACATGGTGGTAGTGCACACGGTGGCACTGAAAAATGGTGACAGGGCTCATGGTGACAGTGCTCACGGTAAAAACCCATGCTGACAGTACTCACAGAGACACTGCTCATAGTGGCAGTAACCATGGTGACAGTGCTCACAGTGACAGTGCCCACTGTAGGAGTGCCCATGTTGACAGTGCTCATGGTGACACTGACCATGGTGACATTGCCTATGGTGACAGTGCTCATGGTGAGAGTGCCCATGGTGACACTGACCACAGTGAGAATGCTCACGGTGATAGTGCCAATGGTGCCAGCACTCATGTTGACAGCACGCATTGTGCAAGGTGCCATGGTGACAGTGACCATGGTGAGAGATCTCATGGTGATAGCGCTCACGGTAATAGTCCTCATGGTGACAGTGCAAATGGTGAGAATACACAGGGTGACAGTACACATGGTGAAAATACCCATGGTAGCAGTTCTCATAGTGACAGTGCTCACTGGGGAAGTGCCCATGCTGACAGTGCTCATTGTGGCAGTGCTCATGGTGACAGTACCGATGAGGCCAGTGATTATGGTGATGGTGTTCACAGTGGCTGTGCTCATGGAGATAGTGCTCACGGTGACTGTGCCCATGATGACAGTGCCCAGGGTGACAGTGCTCACGGGGAAAGTGCCAATGATAACATTAACCATGGTGATAGTGCCCCTGGTGACACGGCCCACAGTGACATTGCTCATGGTGATAGTGCCATTGGTGACAGTGCTCACGGTGAAGTTGCCCATCCTGACAATGCTCATGGTGACATTGACCTTCGAGATAGTACCCATGTTGACAGTGCCCATGGTGACGTGCTCATGTTGACAGTGCTCAAAGTGATAGTGCCCATGGTGACATTGCCAAGAGTGACAGTGCCCATGCTGACAGTTCTCATTGTGATAGTGCCCATGGTGACAGTGCACATGGTGATACTTGCAATGGTGACAGTGCTCATGGTGACAGCGCTCATGGTTGCAGTACCCATGGTGACAGTGCTCAAAATGACAGTGACAGTGGTGGCAGTGACCATGGTGACAGTGCCCACGGTGACATTGCCTATAGTGACACTTCTCACAGTGACATTGCCCATGGTGACAGGGCTCATGTTGACGTGCTCATATTGACAGTGCTCACAGCGATAATGTCCATGGTGACATTGCCCATGGTGGAATTGCACACAATGCCATTTCCAACAGTGACAGTGCTCACGCTGAGAGTTGTCATGGTGATAGTGCCCATGGTGACAGTGCACATGGTCATACTGCCAATGGTTAAATTACTGATGGTGACAGTACTCATGGTTGCAGTACCCATGGTGACAGTGCTCAAAATGGCAGTTCCCATGGTGACATTGCACATGGTGACATTGCCTATGGTGACACTTCTCACGGTGACATTGCCCATGGTAACATGGCTCATGGTGACACACCACATTGTGCCAGTGCCCATGGTGACAGTGTTCACAGTGAAAGTGCTCATGGTAATACTGTTTACTTTGAGAGTGCCCAAGGTGAAAATACACATGGTGACATTACTCATTGAGAAATTGCCCATGGTTACAATTCTCATAGCAACAGTTGTGGTGACAGTGCTCATGGTGGCACTGCCCTGGGTGACAGTGCTCGTGGTGTCAGTGCTCATGGTGACAGTGCTCATGATGAGAGTGCCTATGTTGTTAATTCCCATGGTGACACTTCTCACAGTGACACTGACAATGGTTACAGGTCACATGTTGGCCGTGCCCTTGGTGACAGTGCCCATGCAGACAGTACTTATGGTGACAGTGTTATCGGTGATAGTGCCCATGGTGAGAGTGCACATGGTGGTAGTGCACATGGTGGCACTGAAAAATGGTGACAGGGCTCATGGTGACAGTGCTCACGGTAAAAACCCATGCTGACAGTACTCACAGAGACACTGCTCATAGTGGCAGTAACCATGGTGACAGTTCGCACAGTGACAGTGCCCACTGTAGGAGTGCCCATGGAGACATTGCTCATGGTGACACTGACCACGGTGACATTGCCTATGGTGACAGTGCTCATGGTGACAGAGCCCATGTTGACTCTGACCACAGTGAGAATGCTCACGGTGAGAGTGCCAATGGTGACAGCACTCATGTTGACAGCACGCATTGTGCAAGGTGCCATGGTGACAGTGACCATGGTGAGAGATCTCACGGTGATAGCACTCACGGTAATAGTCCTGATGGTGACAGTGCAAATGGTGACAATACAGAGGGTGACAGTACTCATGGTGAAAATACCCATGCTAGCAGTTCTCATAGTGACAGTGCTCATGGGGGATGTGCCCATGCTGACAGTGCTCATTGTGGCAGTGCTCATGGTGACAGTACCGATGAGGCCAGTGATTATGGTGATGGTGTTCACAGTGGCTGTGCTCATGGAGATAGTGCTCACGGTGACCGTGCCCATGATGACAGTGCCCAGGGTGACAGTGCTCACGGGGAAAGTGCCAATGATAACATTAACCATGGTGATAGTGCCCCTGGTGACACGGCCCACAGTGACATTGCTCATGGTGATAGTGCCTTTGGTGACAGTGCTCATGGTGAAATTGCCCTTCCTGACAATGCTCATGGTGACATTGCCCTTCGAGATAGTTCCCATGTTGACAGTGCCCATGGTGACGTGCTCATGTTGACAGTGCTCACAGTGATAGTGCCCATGGTGACATTGCCCATGGTGGAAGTGCCCACGGTGCCCTTGCCAACAGTGACAGTGCCCACACTGACAGTTCTCATTGTGATAGTGCCCATGGTGACAGTACACATGGTGATAATCGCAATGGTGACAGTGCTCATGGTGACAGTGCTCATGGTTGCAATACCCATGGTGACAGTGCTCAAAATGACAGTGACAGTGGTGGCAGTGACCATGGTGACAGTGCCCACGGTGACATCACCTATAGTGACACTTCTCACGGTGACATTGCCCATGGTGACAGGGCTCATTTTGACGTGCTTATATTGACAGTGCTCACAGTGATAGTGCCCATGGTGACATTGCCCATGGTGGAATTGCACACAATGCCAGTTCCCACAGTGACAGTGTTCACGCTGAGAGTTGTCATGGTGATAGTGCCCATGGTGACAGTGCATATTGTCATACTGCCAATGGTGACAGTACTCATGGTTGCAGTACCCATGGTGACAGTGTGCAAAATGGCATTTCCCATGGTGACATTGCCCATGGTGACATTGCCTATGGTGACACATCTCACGGTGACATTTCCCATGGTGACATTGCTCAAGGTGACACACGACATTGTGCCAGTGCCCATGGTGACAGTGCACATTGAGATACTCGCAATGGTGACAGTGCTCATCGTGACAGTGCTCATGGTGGCAGTACCCAAGGTGACAGTGCTCACAGTGACAGTGCCCACTGTATGAGTGCCCATGTTGACAGTGCTCATGGTGACACTGACCATGGTGACATTGCCTATGGTGACAGTGCTCATGGTGACAGTGCCCATGGTGACACTGACCACAGTGAGAATGCTCACAGTGATAGTGCCAATGGTGCCAGAACTCATGTTGACAGCCCCCATTGTGCAAGGTGCCATGGTGACAGTGACCATGGTGAGAGATCTCACGGTGATAGCGCTCACGGTAATAGTCCTCATGGTGACAGTGCAAATGGTGACAATACACAGGGTGACAGTACACATGGTGAAAATACCCATGGTAGCAGTTCTCATAGTGACAGTGCTCATGGGGGATGTGCCCATGCTGACAGTGCTCATTGTGGCAGTGCTCATGGTGACAGTACCGATGAGGCCAGTGATTATGGTGATGGTGTTCACAGTGGCTGTGCTCATGGAGATAGTGCTCACGGTGACCGTGCCCATGATGACAGTGCCCAGGGTGACAGTGCTCACGGGGAAATTGCCAATGATAACATTAACCATGCTGATAGTGCCCCTGGTGACACGGCCCACAGTGACATTGCTCATGGTGATAGTGCCATTGGTGACAGTGCTCACGGTGAAGTTGCCCATCCTGACAATGCTCATGGTGACATTGACCTTCGAGATAGTACCCATGTTGACAGTGCCCATGGTGACGTGCTCATGTTGACAGTGCTCAAAGTGATAGTGCCCATGGTGACATTGCCAAGAGTGACAGTGCCCATGCTGACAGTTCTCATTGTGATAGTGCCCATGGTGACAGTGCACATGGTGATACTTGCAATGGTGACAGTGCTCATGGTGACAGCGCTCATGGTTGCAGTACCCATGGTGACAGTGCTCAAAATGACAGTGACAGTGGTGGCAGTGACCATGGTGACAGTGCCCACGGTGACATTGCCTATAGTGACACTTCTCACAGTGACATTGCCCATGGTGACAGGGCTCATGTTGACGTGCTCATATTGACAGTGCTCACAGCGATAATGTCCATGGTGACATTGCCCATGGTGGAATTGCACACAATGCCATTTCCAACAGTGACAGTGCTCACGCTGAGAGTTGTCATGGTGATAGTGCCCATGGTGACAGTGCACATGGTCATAATGCCAATGGTTAAATTACTCATGGTGACAGTACTCATGGTTGCAGTACCCATGGTGACAGTGCTCAAAATGGCAGTTCCCATGGTGACATTGCCCATGGTGACATTGCCTATGGTGACACTTCTCACGGTGACATTTCCCATGGTGACATGGCTCATGGTGACACACCACATTGTGCCAGTGCCCATGGTGACAGTGTTCACAGTGAAAGTGCTCATGGTAATACTGTTTACTTTGAGAGTGCCCAAGGTGAAAATACACATGGTGACATTACTCATTGAGAAATTGCCCATGGTTACAATTCTCATAGCAAGAGTTATGGTGACAGTGCTCATGGTGGCACTGCCCTGGGTGACAGTGCTCGTGGTGTCAGTGCTCATGGTGACAGTGCTCAAGATGAGAGTGCCTATGTTGTTAATTCCCATGGTGACACTTCTCACAGTGACACTGACAATGGTTACAGGTCACATGTTGGCCGTGCCCTTGGTGACAGTGCCCATGCAGACAGTACTTATGGTGACAGTGTTATCGGTGATAGTGCCCATGGTGAGAGTGCACATGGTGGTAGTGCACACGGTGGCACTGAAAAATGGTGACAGGGCTCATGGTGACAGTGCTCACGGTAAAAACCCATGCTGACAGTACTCACAGAGACACTGCTCATAGTGGCAGTAACCATGGTGACAGTTCGCACAGTGACAGTGCCCACTGTAGGAGTGCCCATGGAGACATTGCTCATCGTGACACTGTCCATGGTGACATTGCCTATGGTGACAGTGCTCATGGTGACAGAGCCCATGTTGACTCTGACCACAGTGAGAATGCTCATGGTCATAGTGCCAATGGTGACAGCACTCATGTTGACAGCACGCATTGTGCAAGGTGCCATGGTGACAGTGACCATGGTGAGAGATCTCACGGTGATAGCACTCACGGTAATAGTCCTGATGGTGACAGTGCAAATGGTGACATTACAGAGGTTGAGAGTACTCATGGTGAAAATACCCATGCTAGCAGTTCTCATAGTGACAGTGCTCATGGGGGAAGTACCCATGCTGACAGTGCTCATTGTGGCAGTGCTCATGGTTACAGTACCGATGAGGCCAGTGATTATGGTGATGGTGTTCACAGTGGCTGTGCTCATGGAGATAGTGCTCACGGTGACCGTGCCCATGATGACAGTGCCCAGGGTGACAGTGCTCACGGGGAAAGTGCCAATGATAACATTAACCATGGTGATAGTGCCCCTGGTGACACGGCCCACAGTGACATTGCTCATGGTGATAGTGCCATTGGTGACAGTGCTCACGGTGAAGTTGCCCATCCTGACAATGCTCATGGTGACATTGACCTTCGAGATAGTACCCATGTTGACAGTGCCCATGGTGACGTGCTCATGTTGACAGTGCTCAAAGTGATAGTGCCCATGGTGACATTGCCAAGAGTGACAGTGCCCATGCTGACAGTTCTCATTGTGATAGTGCCCATGGTGACAGTGCACATGGTGATACTTGCAATGGTGACAGTGCTCATGGTGACAGCGCTCATGGTTGCAGTACCCATGGTGACAGTGCTCAAAATGACAGTGACAGTGGTGGCAGTGACCATGGTGACAGTGCCCACGGTGACATTGCCTATAGTGACACTTCTCACAGTGACATTGCCCATGGTGACAGGGCTCATGTTGACGTGCTCCTATTGACAGTGCTCACAGCGATAATGTCCATGGTGACATTGCCCATGGTGGAATTGCACACAATGCCATTTCCAACAGTGACAGTGCTCACGCTGAGAGTTGTCATGGTGATAGTGCCCATGGTGACAGTGCACATGGTCATACTGCCAATGGTTAAATTACTCATGGTGACAGTACTCATGGTTGCAGTACACATGGTGACAGTGTGCAAAATGGCATTTCCCATGGTGACATTGCCCATGGTGACATTGCCTATGGTGACACTTCTCACGGTGACATTTCCCATGGTGATATGGCTCATGGTGACACACCACATTGTGCCAGTGCCCATGGTGACAGTGTTCACAGTGAAAGTGCTCATGGTAATACTGTTTACTTTGAGAGTGCCCAAGGTGAAAATACACATGGTGACATTACTCATTGAGAAATTGCCCATGGTTACAATTCTCATAGCAACAGTTATGGTGACAGTGCTCATGGTGGCACTGCCCTGGGTGACAGTGCTCGTGGTGTCAGTGCTCATGGTGACAGTGCTCAAGATGAGAGTGCCTATGTTGTTAATTCCCATGGTGACACTTCTCACAGTGACACTGACAATGGTTACAGGTCACATGTTGGCCGTGCCCTTGGTGACAGTGCCCATGCAGACAGTACTTATGGTGACAGTGTTATCGGTGATAGTGCCCATGGTGAGAGTGCACATGGTGGTAGTGCACATGCTGTCACTGGAAAATGGTGACAGGGCTCATGGTGACAGTGCTCACGGTAAAAACCCATGCTGACAGTACTCACAGAGACACTGCTCATAGTGGCAGTAACCATGGTGACAGTTCGCACAGTGACAGTGCCCACTGTAGGAGTGCCCATGGAGACATTGCTCATGGTGACACTGACCACGGTGACATTGCCTATGGTGACAGTGCTCATGGTGACAGAGCCCATGTTGACTATGACCACAGTGAGAATGCTCACGGTGATAGTGCCAATGGTGACAGCACTCATGTTGACAGCACGCATTGTGCAAGGTGCCATGGTGACAGTGACCATGGTGAGAGATCTCACGGTGATAGCACTCACGGTAATAGTCCTGATGGTGACAGTGCAAATGGTGACAATACAGAGGGTGACAGTACTCATGGTGAAAATACCCATGCTAGCAGTTCTCATAGTGACAGTGCTCACTGGGGAAGTGCCCATGCTGACAGTGCTCATTGTGGCAGTGCTCATGGTGACAGTACCGATGAGGCCAGTGATTATGGTGATGGTGTTCACAGTGGCTGTGCTCATGGAGATAGTGCTCACGGTGACCGTGCCCATGATGACAGTGCCCAGGGTGACAGTGCTCACGGGGAAAGTGCCAATGATAACATTAACCATGGTGATAGTGCCCCTGGTGACACGGCCCACAGTGACATTACTCATGGTGATAGTGCCATTGGTGACAGTGCTCACGGTGAAGTTGCCCATCCTGACAATGCTCATGGTGACATTGACCTTCGAGATAGTACCCATGTTGACAGTGCCCATGGTGACGTGCTCATGTTGACAGTGCTCAAAGTGATAGTGCCCATGGTGACATTGCCCATGGTGGCAGTGCCCACGGTGCCCTTGCCAACAGTGACAGTGCCCACGCTGACAGTTCTCATTGTGATAGTGCCCATGGTGACAGTACACATGGTGATACTCGCAATGGTGACAGTGCTCATGGTGACAGTGCTCATGGTTGCAATACCCATGGTGACAGTGCTCAAAATGACAGTGACAGTGGTGGCAGTGACCATGGTGACAGTGCCCATGGTGACATCACCTATAGTGACACTTCTCACGGTGACATTGCCCATGGTGACAGGGCTCATGTTGACGTGCTTATATTGACAGTGCTCACAGTGATAGTGCCCATGGTGACATTGCCCATGGTGGAATTGCACACAATGCCAGTTCCCACAGTGACAGTGCTCACGCTGAGGGTTGTCATGGTGATAGTGCCCATGGTGACAGTGCACATGGTCATACTGCCAATGGTGACAGTACTCATGGTTGCAGTACCCATGGTGACAGTGTGCAAAATGGCATTTCCCATGGTGACATTGCCAATGGTGACATTGCCTATGGTGACACATCTCACGGTGACATTTCCCATGGTGACATTGCTCAAGGTGACACACGACATTGTGCCAGTGCCCATGGTGACAGTGCACATTGTGATACTCACAATGGTGACAGTGCTCATGGTGACAGCGCTCATGGTGGCAGTACCCAAGGTGACAGTGCTCACAGTGACAGTGCCCTCTGTATGAGTGCCCATGTTGACAGTGCTCATGGTGACACTGACCATGGTGACATTGCCTATGGTGACAGTGCTCATGGTGACAGTGCCCATGGTGACACTGACCACAGTGAGAATGCTCACAGTGATAGTGCCAATGGTGCCAGCACTCATGTTGACAGCCCCCATTGTGCAAGGTGCCATGGTGACAGTGACCATGGTGAGAGATCTTACGGTGATAGCGCTCACGGTAATAGTCCTCATGGTGACAGTGCAAATGGTGACAATACACAGGGTGACAGTACACATGGTGAAAATACCCATGGTAGCAGTTCTCATAGTGACAGTGCTCATGGGGGATGTGCCCATGCTGACAGTGCTCATTGTGGCAGTGGTCATGGTGACAGTACCGATGAGGCCAGTGATTATGGTGATGGTGTTCACAGTGGCTGTGCTCATGGAGATAGTGCTCACGGTGACCGTGCCCATGATGACAGTGCCCAGGGTGACAGTGCTCACGGGGAAATTGCCAATGATAACATTAACCATGGTGATAGTGCCCCTGGTGACACGGCCCACAGTGACATTGCTCATGGTGATAGTGCCATTGGTGACAGTGCTCACGGTGAAGTTGCCCATCCTGACAATGCTCATGGTGACATTGACCTTCGAGATAGTACCCATGTTGACAGTGCCCATGGTGACGTGCTCATGTTGACAGTGCTCAAAGTGATAGTGCCCATGGTGACATTGCCAAGAGTGACAGTGCCCATGCTGACAGTTCTCATTGTGATAGTGCCCATGGTGACAGTGCACATGGTGATACTTGCAATGGTGACAGTGCTCATGGTGACAGCACTCATGGTTGCAGTACCCATGGTGACAGTGCTCAAAATGACAGTGACAGTGGTGGCAGTGACCATGGTGACAGTGCCCACGGTGACATTGCCTATAGTGACACTTCTCACAGTGACATTGCCCATGGTGACAGGGCTCATGTTGACGTGCTCATATTGACAGTGCTCACAGCGATAATGTCCATGGTGACATTGCCCATGGTGGAATTGCACACAATGCCATTTCCAACAGTGACAGTGCTCACGCTGAGAGTTGTCATGGTGATAGTGCCCATGGTGACAGTGCACATGGTCATACTGCCAATGGTTAAATTACTCATGGTGACAGTACTCATGGTTGTAGTACCCATGGTGACAGTGCTCAAAATGGTAGTTCCCATGGTGACATTGCCCATGGTGACATTGCCTATGGTGACACTTCTCACGGTGACATTTCCCATGGTGACATGGCTCATGGTGACACACCACATTGTGCCAGTGCCCATGGTGACAGTGTTCACAGTGAATGTGCTCATGGTAATACTGTTTACTTTGAGAGTGCCCAAGGTGAAAATACACATGGTGACATTACTCATTGAGAAATTGCCCATGGTTACAATTCTCATAGCAACAGTTATGGTGACAGTGCTCATGGTGGCACTGCCCTGGGTGACAGTGCTCGTGGTGTCAGTGCTCATGGTGACAGTGCTCATGATGAGAGTGCCTATGTTGTTAATTCCCATGGTGACACTTCTCACAGTGACACTGACAATGGTTACAGGTCACATGTTGGCCGTGCCCTTGGTGACAGTGCCCATGCAGACAGTACTTATGTTGACAGTGTTATCGGTGATAGTGCCCATGGTGAGAGTGCACATGGTGGTAGTGCACATGGTGGCACTGAAAAATGGTGAGAGGGCTCATGGTGACAGTGCTCACGGTAAAAACCCATGCTGACAGTACTCACAGAGACACTGCTCATAGTGGCAGTAACCATGGTGACAGTTCGCACAGTGACAGTGCCCACTGTAGGAGTTCCCATGGAGACATTGCTCATGGTGACACTGACCACGGTGACATTGCCTATGGTGACAGTGCTCATGGTGACAGAGCCCATGTTGACTCTGACCACAGTGAGAATGCTCACGGTGATAGTGCCAATGGTGACAGCACTCATGTTGACAGCACGCATTGTGCAAGGTGCCATGGTGACAGTGACCATGGTGAGAGATCTCACGGTGATAGCACTCACGGTAATAATCCTGATGGTGACAGTGCAAATGGTGACAATACAGAGGGTGACAGTACTCATGGTGAAAATACCCATGCTAGCAGTTCTCATATTGACAGTGCTCATGGGGGAAGTGCCCATGCTGACAGTGCTCATTGTGGCAGTGCTCATGGTGACAGTACTGATGAGGCCAGTGATTATGGTGATGGTGTTCACAGTGGCTGTGCTCATGGAGATAGTGCTCACGGTGACCGTGCCCATGATGACAGTGCCCAGGGTGACAGTGCTCACGGGGAAAGTGCCAATGATAACATTAACCATGGTGATAGTGCCCCTGGTGACACGGCCCACAGTGACATTACTCATGGTGATAGTGCCATTGGTGACAGTGCTCACGGTGAAGTTGCCCATCCTGACAATGCTCATGGTGACATTGACCTTCGAGATAGTACCCATGTTGACAGTGCCCATGGTGACGTGCTCATGTTGACAGTGCTCAAAGTGATACTGCCCATGGTGACATTGCCCATGGTGGAAGTGCCCACGGTGCCCTTGCCAACAGTGACAGTGCCCACGCTGACAGTTCTCATTGTGATAGTGCCCATGGTGACAGTACACATGGTGATAATCGCAATGGTGACAGTGCTCATGGTGACAGTGCTCATGGTTGCAATACCCATGGTGACAGTGCTCAAAATGACAGTGACAGTGGTGGCAGTGACCATGGTGACAGTGCCCACGGTGACATCGCCTATAGTGACACTTCTCAAGGTGACATTGCCCATGGTGACAGGGCTCATGTTGACGTGCTTATATTGACAGTGCTCACAGTGATAGTGCCCATGGTGACATTGCCCATGGTGGAATTGCACACAATGCCAGTTCCCACAGTGACAGTGCTCACGCTGAGAGTTGTCATGGTGATAATGCCCATGGTGACAGTGCACATGGTCATACTGCCAATGGTGACAGTACTCATGGTTGCAGTACCCATGGTGACAGTGTGCAAAATGGCATTTCCCATGGTGACATTGCCCATGGTGACATTGCCTATGGTGACACATCTCACGGTGACATTTCCCATGGTGACATTGCTCAAGGTGACACACGACATTGTGCCAGTGCCCATGGTGACAGTGCACATGGTGATACTTGCAATGGTGACAGTGCTCATGGTGACAGCGCTCATGGTTGCAGTACCCATGGTGACAGTGCTCAAAATGACAGTGACAGTGGTGGCAGTGACCATGGTGACAGTGCCCACGGTGACATTGCCTATAGTGACACTTCTCACAGTGACATTGCCCATGGTGACAGGGCTCATGCTGACGTGCTCATATTGACAGTGCTCACAGCGATAATGTCCATGGTGACATTGCCCATGGTGGAATTGCACACAATGCCATTTCCAACAGTGACAGTGCTCACGCTGAGAGTTGTCATGGTGATAGTGCCCATGGTGACAGTGCACATGGTCATACTGCCAATGGTTAAATTACTCATGGTGACAGTACTCATGGTTGCAGTACCCATGGTGACAGTGCTCAAAATGGCAGTTCCCATGGTGACATTGCCCATGGTGACATTGCCTATGGTGACACTTCTCACGGTGACATTTCCCATGGTGACATGGCTCATGGTGACACACCACATTGTGCCAGTGCCCATGGTGACAGTGTTCACAGTGAAAGTGCTCATGGTAATACTGTTTACTTTGAGAGTGCCCAAGGTGAAAATACACATGGTGACATTACTCATTGAGAAATTGCCCATGGTTACAATTCTCATAGCAACAGTTGTGGTGACAGTGCTCATGGTGGCACTGCCCTGGGTGACAGTGCTCGTGGTGTCAGTGCTCATGGTGACAGTGCTCATGATGAGAGTGCCTATGTTGTTAATTCCCATGGTGACACTTCTCACAGTGACACTGACAATGGTTACAGGTCACATGTTGGCCGTGCCCTTGGTGACAGTGCCCATGCAGACAGTACTTATGGTGACAGTGTTATCGGTGATAGTGCCCATGGTGAGAGTGCACATGGTGGTAGTGCACATGGTGGCGCTGAAAAATGGTGACAGGGCTCATGGTGACAGTGCTCACGGTAAAAACCCATGCTGACAGTACTCACAGAGACACTGCTCATAGTGGCAGTAACCATGGTGACAGTTTGCACAGTGACAGTGCCCACTGTAGGAGTGCCCATGGAGACATTGCTCATGGTGACACTGACCACGGTGACATTGCCTATGGTGACAGTGCTCATGGTGACAGAGCCCATGTTGACTCTGACCACAGTGAGAATGCTCACGGTGATAGTGCCAATGGTGACAGCACTCATGTTGACAGCACGCATTGTGCAAGGTGCCATGGTGACAGTGACCATGGTGAGAGATCTCACGGTGATAGCACTCACGGTAATAGTCCTGATGGTGACAGTGCAAATGGTGACAATACAGAGGGTGACAGTACTCATGGTGAAATTACCCATGCTAGCAGTTCTCATAGTGACAGTGCTCATGGGGGAAGTGCCCATGCTGACAGTGCTCATTGTGGCAGTGCTCATGGTGACAGTACCGATGAGGCCAGTGATTATGGTGATGGTGTTCACAGTGGCTGTGCTCATGGAGATAGTGCTCACGGTGACCGTGCCCATGATGACAGTGCCCAGGGTGACAGTGCTCACGGGGAAAGTGCCAATGATAACATTAACCATGGTGATAGTGCCCCTGGTGACACGGCCCACAGTGACATTGCTCACGGTGATAGTGCCATTGGTGACAGTGCTCACGGTGAAGTTGCCCATCCTGACAATGCTCATGGTGACATTGACGTTCGAGATAGTACCCATGTTGACAGTGCCCATGGTGACGTGCTCATGTTGACAGTGCTCAAAGTGATAGTGCCCATGGTGACATTGCCAAGAGTGACAGTGCCCATGCTGACAGTTCTCATTGTGATAGTGCCCATGGTGACAGTGCACATGGTGATACTTGCAATGGTGACAGTGCTCATGGTGACAGCGCTCATGGTTGCAGTACCCATGGTGACAGTGCTCAAAATGACAGTGACAGTGGTGGCAGTGACCATGGTGACAGTGCCCACGGTGACATTGCCTATAGTGACACTTCTCACAGTGACATTGCCCATGGTGACAGGGCTCATGTTGACGTGCTCATATTGACAGTGCTCACAGCGATAATGTCCATGGTGACATTGCCCATGGTGGAATTGCACACAATGCCATTTCCAACAGTGACAGTGCTCACGCTGAGAGTTGTCATGGTGATAGTGCCCATGGTGACAGTGCACATGGTCATACTGCCAATGGTTAAATTACTGATGGTGACAGTACTCATGGTTGCAGTACCCATGGTGACAGTGCTCAAAATGGCAGTTCCCATGGTGACATTGCCCATGGTGACATTGCCTATGGTGACACTTCTCACGGTGACATTTCCCATGGTGACATGGCTCATGGTGACACACCACATTCTGCCAGTGCCCATGGTGACAGTGTTCACAGTGAAAGTGCTCATGATAATACTGTTTACTTTGAGAGTGCCCAAGGTGAAAATACACATGGTGACATTACTCATTGAGAAATTGTCCATGGTTACAATTCTCATAGCAACAGTTGTGGTGACAGTGCTCATGGTGGCACTGCCCTGGGTGACAGTGCTCGTGGTGTCAGTGCTCATGGTGACAGTGCTCATGATGAGAGTGCCTATGTTGTTAATTCCCATGGTGACACTTCTCACAGTGACACTGACAATGGTTACAGGTCACATGTTGGCCGTGCCCTTGGTGACAGTGCCCATGCAGACAGTACTTATGGTGACAGTGTTATCGGTGATAGTGCCCATGGTGAGAGTGCACATGGTGGTAGTGCACACGGTGGCACTGAAAAATGGTGACAGGGCTCATGGTGACAGTGCTCACGGTAAAAACCCATGCTGACAGTACTCACAGAGACACTGCTCATAGTGGCAGTAACCATGGTGACAGTTCGCACAGTGACAGTGCCCACTGTAGGAGTGCCCATGGAGACATTGCTCATGGTGACACTGACCACGGTGACATTGCCTATGGTGACAGTGCTCATGGTGACAGAGCCCATGTTGACTCTGACCACAGTGAGAATGCTCACGGTGATAGTGCCAATGGTGACAGCACTCATGTTGACAGCACGCATTGTGCAAGGTGCCATGGTGACAGTGACCATGGTGAGAGATCTCACGGTGATAGCACTCACGGTAATAGTCCTGATGGTGACAGTGCAAATGGTGACAATACACAGGGTGACAGTACTCATGGTGAAAATACCCATGCTAGCAGTTCTCATAGTGACAGTGCTAACTGGGGAAGTGCCCATGCTGACAGTGCTCATTGTGGCAGTGCTCATGGTGACAGTACCGATGAGGCCAGTGATTATGGTGATGGTGTTCACAGTGGCTGTGCTCATGGAGATAGTGCTCACGGTGACCGTGCCCATGATGACAGTGCCCAGGGTGACAGTGCTCACGGGGAAAGTGCCAATGATAACATTAACCATGGTGATAGTGCCCCTGGTGACACGGCACACAGTGACATTACTCATGGTGATAGTGCCTTTGGTGACAGTGCTCACGGTGAAATTGCCCTTCCTGACAATGCTCATGGTGACATTGCCCTTCGAGATAGTACCCATGTTGACAGTGCCCATGGTGACGTGCTCATGTTGACAGTGCTCACAGTGATAGTGCCCATGGTGACATTGCCCATGGTGGAAGTGCCCACGGTGCCCTTGCCAACAGTGACAGTGCCCACGCTGACAGTTCTCATTGTGATAGTGCCCATGGTGACAGTACACATGGTGATAATCGCAATGGTGACAGTGCTCATGGTGACAGTGCTCATGGTTGCAATACCCATGGTGACAGTGCTCAAAATGACAGTGACAGTGGTGGCAGTGACCATGGTGACAGTGCCCACGGTGACATCGCCTATAGTGACACTTCTCACGGTGACATTGCCCATGGTGACAGGGCTCATGTTGACGTGCTTATATTGACAGTGCTCACAGTGATAGTGCCCATGGTGACATTGCCCATGGTGGAATTGCACACAATGCCAGTTCCCACAGTGACAGTGCTCACGCTGAGAGTTGTCATGGTGATAGTGCCCATGGTGACAGTGCACATGGTCATACTGCCAATGGTTAAATTACTCATGCTGACAGTACTCATGGTTGCAGTAGCCATGGTGACAGTGCTCAAAATGGCAGTTCCCATGGTGACATTGCCCATGGTGACATTGCCTATGGTGACACTTCTCACGGTGACATTGCCCATGGTGACATGGCTCATGGTGACACACCACATTGTGCCAGTGCCCATGGTGACAGTGTTCACAGTGAAAGTGCTCATGGTAATACTGTTTACTTTGAGAGTGCCCAAGGTGAAAATACACATGGTGACATTACTCATTGAGAAATTGCCCATGGTTACAATTCTCATAGCAACAGTTATGGTGACAGTGCTCATGGTGGCACTGCCCTGGCTGACAGTGCTCGTGGTGTCAGTGCTCATGGTGACAGTGCTCATGATGAGAGTGCCTATGTTGTTAATTCCCATGGTGACACTTCTCACAGTGACACTGACAATGGTTACAGGTCACATGTTGGCCGTGCCCTTGGTGACAGTGCCCATGCAGACAGTACTTATGGTGACAGTGTTATCGGTGATAGTGCCCATGGTGAGAGTGCACATGGTGGTAGTGCACATGGTGGCACTGGAAAATGGTGACAGGGCTCATGGTGACAGTGCTCATGGTAAAAACCCATGCTGACAGTACTCACAGAGACACTGCTCATAGTGGCAGTAACCATGGTGACAGTTCGCACAGTGACAGTGCCCACAGTAGGAGTGCCCATGGAGACATTGCTCATGGTGACACTGACCACGGTGACATTGCCTATGGTGACAGTGCTCATGGTGACAGAGCCCATGTTGACTCTGACCACAGTGAGAATGCTCACGGTGAGAGTGCCAATGGTGACAGCACTCATGTTGACAGCACGCATTGTGCAAGGTGCCATGGTGACAGTGACCATGGTGAGAGATCTCACGGTGATAGCACTCACGGTAATAGTCCTGATGGTGACAGTGCAAATGGTGACAATACAGAGGGTGACAGTACTCATGGTGAAAATACCCATGCTAGCAGTTCTCATAGTGACAGTGCTCATGGGGGAAGTACCCATGCTGACAGTGCTCATTGTGGCAGTGCTCATGGTGACAGTACTGATGAGGCCAGTGATTATGGTGATGGTGTTCACAGTGGCTGTGCTCATGGAGATAGTGCTCACGGTGACCGTGCCCATGATGACAGTGCCCAGGGTGACAGTGCTCACGGGGAAAGTGCCAATGATAACATTAACCATGGTGATAGTGCCCCTGGTGACACGGCCCACAGTGACATTACTCATGGTGATAGTGCCATTGGTGACAGTGCTCACGGTGAAGTTGCCCATCCTGACAATGCTCATGGTGACATTGACCTTCGAGATAGTACCCATGTTGACAGTGCCCATGGTGATGTGCTCATGTTGACAGTGCTCAAAGTGATAGTGCCCATGGTGACATTGCCAAGAGTGACAGTGCCCATGCTGACAGTTCTCATTGTGATAGTTCGCATGGTGACAGTGCACATGGTGATACTTGCAATGGTGACAGTGCTCATGGTGACAGCGCTCATGGTTTTAGTACCCATGGTGACTGCTCAAAATGACAGTGACAGTGGTGGCAGTGACCATGGTGACAGTGCCCATGGTGACATCGCCTATAGTGACACTTCTCACGGTGACATTGCCATTGGTGACAGGGCTCATGTTGACGTGCTCATATTGACAGTGCTCACAGTGATAGTGCCCATGGTGACATTGCCCATGGTGGAATTGCACACAATGCCAGTTCCCACAGTGACAGTGCTCACGCTGAGAGTTGTCATGGTGATAGTGCCCATGGTGACAGTGCACATGGTCATACTGCCAATGGTGACAGTACTCATGGTTGCAGTACCCATGGTGACAGTGTGCAAAATGGCATTTCCCATAGTGACATTGCCCATGGTGACATTGCCTATGGTGACACATCTCACGGTGACATTTCCCATGGTGACATTGCTCAAGGTGGCACACGACATTGTGCCAGTGCCCATGGTGACAGTGCACATTGTGATACTCACAATGGTGACAGTGCTCATGGTGACAGCGCTCATGGTGGCAGTACCCAAGGTGACAGTGCTCACAGTGACAGTGCCCACTGTATGAGTGCCCATGTTGACAGTGCTCATGGTGACACTGACCATGGTGACATTGCCTATGGTGACAGTGCTCATGGTGAGAGTGCCCATGGTGACACTGACCACAGTGAGAATGCTCACAGTGATAGTGCCAATGGTGCCAGCACTCATGTTGACAGCACACATTGTGCAAGGTGCCATGGTGACAGTGACCATGGTGAGAGATCTCACGGTGATAGCGCTCACGGTAATAGTCCTCATGGTGACAGTGCAAATGGTGACAATACACAGGGTGACAGTACACATGGTGAAAATACCCATGGTAGCAGTTCTCATAGTGACAGTGCTCATGGGGGATGTGCCCATGCTGACAGTGCTCATTGTGGCAGTGCTCATGATGCCAGTACCGATGAGGCCAGTGATTATGGTGATGGTGTTCACAGTGGCTGTGCTCATGGAGATAGTGCTCACGGTGACCGTGCCCATGATGACAGTGCCCAGGGTGACAGTGCTCACGGGGAAATTGCCAATGATAACATTAACCATGGTGATAGTGCCCCTGGTGACACGGCCCACAGTGACATTGCTCATGGTGATAGTGCCATTGGTGACAGTGCTCACGGTGAAGTTGCCCATCCTGACAATGCTCATGGTGACATTGACCTTCGAGATAGTACCCATGTTGACAGTGCCCATGGTGACGTGCTCATGTTGACAGTGCTCAAAGTGATAGTGCCCATGGTGACATTGCCAAGAGTGACAGTGCCCATGCTGACAGTTCTCATTGTGATAGTGCCCATGGTGACAGTGCACATGGTGATACTTGCAATGGTGACAGTGCTCATGGTGACAGCACTCATGGTTGCAGTACCCATGGTGACAGTGCTCAAAATGACAGTGACAGTGGTGGCAGTGACCATGGTGACAGTGCCCACGGTGACATTGCCTATAGTGACACTTCTCACAGTGACATTGCCCATGGTGACAGGGCTCATGTTGACGTGCTCATATTGACAGTGCTCACAGCGATAATGTCCATGGTGACATTGCCCATGGTGGAATTGCACACAATGCCATTTCCAACAGTGACAGTGCTCACGCTGAGAGTTGTCATGGTGATAGTGCCCATGGTGACAGTGCACATGGTCATACTGCCAATGGTTAAATTACTCATGGTGACAGTACTCATGGTTGTAGTACCCATGGTGACAGTGCTCAAAATGGTAGTTCCCATGGTGACATTGCCCATGGTGACATTGCCTATGGTGACACTTCTCACGGTGACATTTCCCATGGTGACATGGCTCATGGTGACACACCACATTGTGCCAGTGCCCATGGTGACAGTGTTCACAGTGAAAGTGCTCATGGTAATACTGTTTACTTTGAGAGTGCCCAAGGTGAAAATACACATGGCGACATTACTCATTGAGAAATTGCCCATGGTTACAATTCTCATAGCAACAGTTGTGGTGACAGTGCTCATGGTGGCACTGCCCTGGGTGACAGTGCTCGTGGTGTCAGTGCTCATGGTGACAGTGCTCATGATGAGAGTGCCTATGTTGTTAATTCCCATGGTGACACTTCTCACAGTGACACTGACAATGGTTACAGGTCACATGTTGGCCGTGCCCTTGGTGACAGTGCCCATGCAGACAGTACTTATGGTGACAGTGTTATCGGTGATAGTGCCCATGGTGAGAGTGCACATGGTGGTAGTGCACATGGTGGCACTGAAAAATGGTGACAGGGCTCATGGTGACAGTGCTCACGGTAAAAACCCATGCTGACAGTACTCACAGAGACACTGCTCATAGTGGCAGTAACCATGGTGACAGTTCGCACAGTGACAGTGCCCACTGTAGGAGTGCCCATGGAGACATTGCTCATGGTGACACTGACCACGGTGACATTGCCTATGGTGACAGTGCTCATGGTGACAGAGCCCATGTTGACTCTGACCACAGTGAGAATGTTCACGGTGATAGTGCCAATGGTGACAGCACTCATGTTGACAGCACGCATTGTGCAAGGTTCCATGGTGACAGTGACCATGGTGAGAGATCTCACGGTGATAGCACTCACGGTAATAGTCCTGATGGTGACAGTGCAAATGGTGACAATACAGAGGGTGACAGTACTCATGGTGAAAATACCCATGCTAGCAGTTCTCATAGTGACAGTGCTCACTGGGGAAGTGCCCATGCTGACAGTGCTCATTGTGGCAGTGCTCATGGTGACAGTACCGATGAGGCCAGTGATTATGGTGATGGTGTTCACTGTGGCTGTGCTCATGGAGATAGTGCTCACGGTGACCGTGCCCATGATGACAGTGCCCAGGGTGACAGTGCTCACGGGGAAAGTGCCAATGATAACATTAACCATGGTGATAGTGCCCCTGGTGACACGGCCCACAGTGACATTACTCATGGTGATAGTGCCATTGGTGACAGTGCTCACGGTGAAGTTGCCCATCCTGACAATGCTCATGGTGACATTGACCTTCGAGATAGTACCCATGTTGACAGTGCCCATGGTGACGTGCTCATGTTGACAGTGCTCAAAGTGATAGTGCCCATGGTGACATTGCCAAGAGTGACAGTGCCCATGCTGACAGTTCTCATTGTGATAGTGCCCATGGTGACAGTGCACATGGTGATACTTGCAATGGTGACAGTGCTCATGGTGACAGCGCTCATGGTTGCAGTACCCATGGTGACAGTGCTCAAAATGACAGTGACAGTGGTGGCAGTGACCATGGTGACAGTGCCCACGGTGACATTGCCTATAGTGACACTTCTCACAGTGACATTGCCCATGGTGACAGGGCTCATGTTGACGTGCTCATATTGACAGTGCTCACAGCGATAATGTCCATGGTGACATTGCCCATGGTGGAATTGCACACAATGCCATTTCCAACAGTGACAGTGCTCACGCTGAGAGTTGTCATGGTGATAGTGCCCATGGTGACAGTGCACATGGTCATACTGCCAATGGTTAAATTACTCATGCTGACAGTACTCATGGTTGCAGTACCCATGGTGACAGTGCTCAAAATGGCAGTTCCCATGGTGATATTGCCCATGGTGACATTGCCTATGGTGACACTTCTCACGGTGACATTTCCCATGGTGACATGGCTCATGGTGACACACCACATTGTGCCAGTGCCCATGGTGACAGTGTTCACAGTGAAAGTGCTCATGGTAATACTGTTTACTTTGAGAGTGCCCAAGGTGAAAATACACATGGTGACATTACTCATTGAGAAATTGCCCATGGTTACAATTCTCATAGCAACAGTTGTGGTGACAGTGCTCATGGTGGCACTGCCCTGGGTGACAGTGCTCGTGGTGTCAGTGCTCAGGGTGACAGTGCTCATGATGAGAGTGCCTATGTTGTTAATTCCCATGGTGACACTTCTCACAGTGACACTGACAATGGTTACAGGTCACATGTTGGCCGTGCCCTTGGTGACAGTGCCCATGCAGACAGTACTTATGGTGACAGTGTTATCGGTGATAGTGCCCATGGTGAGAGTGCACATGGTGGTAGTGCACACGGTGGCACTGAAAAATGGTGACAGGGCTCATGGTGACAGTGCTCACGGTAAAAACCCATGCTGACAGTACTCACAGAGACACTGCTCATAGTGGCAGTAACCATGGTGACAGTTCGCACAGTGACAGTGCCCACTGTAGGAGTGCCCATGGAGACATTGCTCATGGTGACACTGACCACGGTGACATTGCCTATGGTGACAGTGCTCATGGTGACAGAGCCCATGTTGACTCTGACCACAGTGAGAATGCTCACGGTGAGAGTGCCAATGGTGACAGCACTCATGTTGACAGCACGCATTGTGCAAGGTGCCATGGTGACAGTGACCATGGTGAGAGATCTCACGGTGATAGCACTCACGGTAATAGTCCTGATGGTGACAGTGCAAATGGTGACAATACAGAGGGTGACAGTACTCATGGTGAAAATACCCATGCTAGCAGTTCTCATAGTGACAGTGCTCACTGGGGAAGTGCCCATGCTGACAGTGCTCATTGTGGCAGTGCTCATGGTGACAGTACCGATGAGGCCAGTGATTATGGTGATGGTGTTCACAGTGGCTGTGCTCATGGAGATAGTGCTCATGGTGACCGTGCCCATGATGACAGTGCCCAGGGTGACAGTGCTCACGGGGAAAGTGCCAATGATAACATTAACCATGGTGATAGTGCCCCTGGTGACACGGCCCACAGTGACATTACTCATGGTGATAGTGCCATTGGTGACAGTGCTCACGGTGAAGTTGCCCATCCTGACAATGCTCATGGTGACATTGACCTTCGAGATAGTACCCATGTTGACAGTGCCCATGGTGACGTGCTCATGTTGACAGTGCTCAAAGTGATAGTGCCCATGGTGACATTGCCCATGGTGGAAGTGCCCACGGTGCCCTTGCCAACAGTGACAGTGCCCACGCTGACAGTTCTCATTGTGATAGTGCCCATGGTGACAGTACACATGGTGATACTCGCAATGGTGACAGTGCTCATGGTGACAGTGCTCATGGTTGCAATACCCATGGTGACAGTGCTCAAAATGACAGTGACAGTGGTGGCAGTGACCATGGTGACAGTGCCCACGGTGACATCGCCTATAGTGACACTTCTCACGGTGACATTGCCCATGGTGACAGGGCTCATGTTGACGTGCTTATATTGACAGTGCTCACAGTGATAGTGCCCATGGTGACATAGCCCATGGTGGAATTGCACACAATGCCAGTTCCCACAGTGACAGTGCTCACGCTGAGGGTTGTCATGGTGATAGTGCCCATGGTGACAGTGCACATGGTCATACTGCCAATGGTGACAGTACTCATGGTTGCAGTACCCATGGTGACAGTGTGCAAAATGGCATTTCCCATGGTGACATTGCCCATGGTGACATTGCCTATGGTGACACATCTCACGGTGACATTTCCCATGGTGACATTGCTCAAGGTGACACACGACATTGTGCCAGTGCCCATGGTGACAGTGCACATTGTGATACACGCAATGGTGACAGTGCTCATCGTGACAGCGCTCATGGTGGCAGTACCCAAGTTGACAGTGCTCACAGTGACAGTGCCCACTGTATGAGTGCCCATGTTGACAGTGCTCATGGTGACACTGACCATGGTGACATTGCCTATGGTGACAGTGCTCATGGTGACAGTGCCCATGGTGACACTGACCACAGTGAGAATGCTCACGGTGATAGTGCCAATGGTGCCAGCACTCATGTTGACAGCCCCTATTGTGCAAGGTGCCATGGTGACAGTGACCATGGTGAGAGATCTCACGGTGATAGCGCTCATGGTAATAGTCCTCATGGTGACAGTGCAAATGGTGACAATACACAGGGTGACAGTACACATGGTGAAAATACCCATGGTAGCAGTTCTCATAGTGACAGTGCTCATGGGGGAAGTACCCATGCTGACAGTGCTCATTGTGGCAGTGCTCATGGTGACAGTACCGATGAGGCCAGTGATTATGGTGATGGTGTTCACAGTGGCTGTGCTCATTGAGATAGTGCTCACGGTGACCGTGCCCATGATGACAGTGCCCAGGGTGACAGTGCTCACGGGGAAATTGCCAATGATAACATTAACCATGGTGATAGTGCCCCTGGTGACACGGCCCACAGTGACATTGCTCATGGTGATAGTGCCATTGGTGACAGTGCTCACGGTGAAGTTGCCCATCATGACAATGCTCATGGTGACATTGACCTTCGAGATAGTACCCATGTTGACAGTGCCCATGGTGACGTGCTCATGTTGACAATGCTCAAAGTGATAGTGCCCATGGTGACATTGCCAAGAGTGACAGTGCCCATGCTGACAGTTCTCATTGTGATAGTGCCCATGGTGACAGTGCACATGGTGATACTTGCAATGGTGACAGTGCTCATGGTGACAGCACTCATGGTTGCAGTACCCATGGTGACAGTGCTCAAAATGACAGTGACAGTGGTGGCAGTGACCATGGTGACAGTGCCCACGGTGACATTGCCTATAGTGACACTTCTCACAGTGACATTGCCCATGGTGACAGGGCTCATGTTGACGTGCTCATATTGACAGTGCTCACAGCGATAATGTCCATGGTGACATTGCCCATGGTGGAATTGCACACAATGCCATTTCCAACAGTGACAGTGCTCACGCTGAGAGTTGTCATGGTGATAGTGCCCATGGTGACAGTGCACATGGTCATACTGCCAATGGTTAAATTACTCATGGTGACAGTACTCATGGTTGTAGTACCCATGGTGACAGTGCTCAAAATGGTAGTTCCCATGGTGACATTGCCCATGGTGACATTGCCTATGGTGACACTTCTCACGGTGACATTTCCCATGGTGACATGGCTCATGGTGACACACCACATTGTGCCAGTGCCCATGGTGACAGTGTTCACAGTGAAAGTGCTCATGGTAATACTGTTTACTTTGAGAGTGCCCAAGGTGAAAATACACATGGCGACATTACTCATTGAGAAATTGCCCATGGTTACAATTCTCATAGCAACAGTTGTGGTGACAGTGCTCATGGTGGCACTGCCCTGGGTGACAGTGCTCGTGGTGTCAGTGCTCATGGTGACAGTGCTCATGATGAGAGTGCCTATGTTGTTAATTCCCATGGTGACACTTCTCACAGTGACACTGACAATGGTTACAGGTCACATGTTGGCCGTGCCCTTGGTGACAGTGCCCATGCAGACAGTACTTATGGTGACAGTGTTATCGGTGATAGTGCCCATGGTGAGAGTGCACATGGTGGTAGTGCACATGGTGGCACTGAAAAATGGTGACAGGGCTCATGGTGACAGTGCTCACGGTAAAAACCCATGCTGACAGTACTCACAGAGACACTGCTCATAGTGGCAGTAACCATGGTGACAGTTCGCACAGTGACAGTGCCCACTGTAGGAGTGCCCATGGAGACATTGCTCATGGTGACACTGACCACGGTGACATTGCCTATGGTGACAGTGCTCATGGTGACAGAGCCCATGTTGACTCTGACCACAGTGAGAATGCTCACGGTGATAGTGCCAATGGTGACAGCACTCATGTTGACAGCACGCATTGTGCAAGGTGCCATGGTGACAGTGACCATGGTGAGAGATCTCACGGTGATAGCACTCACGGTAATAGTCCTGATGGTGACAGTGCAAATGGTGACAATACAGAGGGTGACAGTACTCATGGTGAAAATACCCATGCTAGCAGTTCTCATAGTGACAGTGCTCACTGGGGAAGTGCCCATGCTGACAGTGCTCATTGTGGCAGTGCTCATGGTGACAGTACCGATGAGGCCAGTGATTATGGTGATGGTGTTCACAGTGGCTGTGCTCATGGAGATAGTGCTCACGGTGACCGTGCCCATGATGACAGTGCCCAGGGTGACAGTGCTCACGGGGAAAGTGCCAATGATAACATTAACCATGGTGATAGTGCCCCTGGTGACACGGCCCACAGTGACATTACTCATGGTGATAGTGCCATTGGTGACAGTGCTCACGGTGAAGTTGCCCATCCTGACAATGCTCATGGTGACATTGACCTTCGAGATAGTACCCATGTTGACAGTGCCCATGGTGACGTGCTCATGTTGACAGTGCTCAAAGTGATACTGCCCATGGTGACATTGCCCATGGTGGAAGTGCCCACGGTGCCCTTGCCAACAGTGACAGTGCCCACGCTGACAGTTCTCATTGTGATAGTGCCCATGGTGACAGTACACATGGTGATAATCGCAATGGTGACAGTGCTCATGGTGACAGTGCTCATGGTTGCAATACCCATGGTGACAGTGCTCAAAATGACAGTGACAGTGGTGGCAGTGACCATGGTGACAGTGCCCACGGTGACATCGCCTATAGTGACACTTCTCAAGGTGACATTGCCCATGGTGACAGGGCTCATGTTGACGTGCTTATATTGACAGTGCTCACAGTGATAGTGCCCATGGTGACATTGCCCATGGTGGAATTGCACACAATGCCAGTTCCCACAGTGACAGTGCTCACGCTGAGAGTTGTCATGGTGATAATGCCCATGGTGACAGTGCACATGGTCATACTGCCAATGGTGACAGTACTCATGGTTGCAGTACCCATGGTGACAGTGTGCAAAATGGCATTTCCCATGGTGACATTGCCCATGGTGACATTGCCTATGGTGACACATCTCACGGTGACATTTCCCATGGTGACATTGCTCAAGGTGACACACGACATTGTGCCAGTGCCCATGGTGACAGTGCACATGGTGATACTTGCAATGGTGACAGTGCTCATGGTGACAGCGCTCATGGTTGCAGTACCCATGGTGACAGTGCTCAAAATGACAGTGACAGTGGTGGCAGTGACCATGGTGACAGTGCCCACGGTGACATTGCCTATAGTGACACTTCTCACAGTGACATTGCCCATGGTGACAGGGCTCATGCTGACGTGCTCATATTGACAGTGCTCACAGCGATAATGTCCATGGTGACATTGCCCATGGTGGAATTGCACACAATGCCATTTCCAACAGTGACAGTGCTCACGCTGAGAGTTGTCATGGTGATAGTGCCCATGGTGACAGTGCACATGGTCATACTGCCAATGGTAAAATTACTCATGGTGACAGTACTCATGGTTGCAGTACCCATGGTGACAGTGCTCAAAATGGCAGTTCCCATGGTGACATTGCCCATGGTGACATTGCCTATGGTGACACTTCTCACGGTGACATTTCCCATGGTGACATGGCTCATGGTGACACACCACATTGTGCCAGTGCCCATGGTGACAGTGTTCACAGTGAAAGTGCTCATGGTAATACTGTTTACTTTGAGAGTGCCCAAGGTGAAAATACACATGGTGACATTACTCATTGAGAAATTGCCCATGGTTACAATTCTCATAGCAACAGTTGTGGTGACAGTGCTCATGGTGGCACTGCCCTGGGTGACAGTGCTCGTGGTGTCAGTGCTCATGGTGACAGTGCTCATGATGAGAGTGCCTATGTTGTTAATTCCCATGGTGACACTTCTCACAGTGACACTGACAATGGTTACAGGTCACATGTTGGCCGTGCCCTTGGTGACAGTGCCCATGCAGACAGTACTTATGGTGACAGTGTTATCGGTGATAGTGCCCATGGTGAGAGTGCACATGGTGGTAGTGCACATGGTGGCGCTGAAAAATGGTGACAGGGCTCATGGTGACAGTGCTCACGGTAAAAACCCATGCTGACAGTACTCACAGAGACACTGCTCATAGTGGCAGTAACCATGGTGACAGTTTGCACAGTGACAGTGCCCACTGTAGGAGTGCCCATGGAGACATTGCTCATGGTGACACTGACCACGGTGACATTGCCTATGGTGACAGTGCTCATGGTGACAGAGCCCATGTTGACTCTGACCACAGTGAGAATGCTCACGGTGATAGTGCCAATGGTGACAGCACTCATGTTGACAGCACGCATTGTGCAAGGTGCCATGGTGACAGTGACCATGGTGAGAGATCTCACGGTGATAGCACTCACGGTAATAGTCCTGATGGTGACAGTGCAAATGGTGACAATACAGAGGGTGACAGTACTCATGGTGAAATTACCCATGCTAGCAGTTCTCATAGTGACAGTGCTCATGGGGGAAGTGCCCATGCTGACAGTGCTCATTGTGGCAGTGCTCATGGTGACAGTACCGATGAGGCCAGTGATTATGGTGATGGTGTTCACAGTGGCTGTGCTCATGGAGATAGTGCTCACGGTGACCGTGCCCATGATGACAGTGCCCAGGGTGACAGTGCTCACGGGGAAAGTGCCAATGATAACATTAACCATGGTGATAGTGCCCCTGGTGACACGGCCCACAGTGACATTGCTCACGGTGATAGTGCCATTGGTGACAGTGCTCACGGTGAAGTTGCCCATCCTGACAATGCTCATGGTGACATTGACGTTCGAGATAGTACCCATGTTGACAGTGCCCATGGTGACGTGCTCATGTTGACAGTGCTCAAAGTGATAGTGCCCATGGTGACATTGCCAAGAGTGACAGTGCCCATGCTGACAGTTCTCATTGTGATAGTGCCCATGGTGACAGTGCACATGGTGATACTTGCAATGGTGACAGTGCTCATGGTGACAGCGCTCATGGTTGCAGTACCCATGGTGACAGTGCTCAAAATGACAGTGACAGTGGTGGCAGTGACCATGGTGACAGTGCCCACGGTGACATTGCCTATAGTGACACTTCTCACAGTGACATTGCCCATGGTGACAGGGCTCATGTTGACGTGCTCATATTGACAGTGCTCACAGCGATAATGTCCATGGTGACATTGCCCATGGTGGAATTGCACACAATGCCATTTCCAACAGTGACAGTGCTCACGCTGAGAGTTGTCATGGTGATAGTGCCCATGGTGACAGTGCACATGGTCATACTGCCAATGGTTAAATTACTGATGGTGACAGTACTCATGGTTGCAGTACCCATGGTGACAGTGCTCAAAATGGCAGTTCCCATGGTGACATTGCCCATGGTGACATTGCCTATGGTGACACTTCTCACGGTGACATTTCCCATGGTGACATGGCTCATGGTGACACACCACATTCTGCCAGTGCCCATGGTGACAGTGTTCACAGTGAAAGTGCTCATGATAATACTGTTTACTTTGAGAGTGCCCAAGGTGAAAATACACATGGTGACATTACTCATTGAGAAATTGTCCATGGTTACAATTCTCATAGCAACAGTTGTGGTGACAGTGCTCATGGTGGCACTGCCCTGGGTGACAGTGCTCGTGGTGTCAGTGCTCATGGTGACAGTGCTCATGATGAGAGTGCCTATGTTGTTAATTCCCATGGTGACACTTCTCACAGTGACACTGACAATGGTTACAGGTCACATGTTGGCCGTGCCCTTGGTGACAGTGCCCATGCAGACAGTACTTATGGTGACAGTGTTATCGGTGATAGTGCCCATGGTGAGAGTGCACATGGTGGTAGTGCACACGGTGGCACTGAAAAATGGTGACAGGGCTCATGGTGACAGTGCTCACGGTAAAAACCCATGCTGACAGTACTCACAGAGACACTGCTCATAGTGGCAGTAACCATGGTGACAGTTCGCACAGTGACAGTGCCCACTGTAGGAGTGCCCATGGAGACATTGCTCATGGTGACACTGACCACGGTGACATTGCCTATGGTGACAGTGCTCATGGTGACAGAGCCCATGTTGACTCTGACCACAGTGAGAATGCTCACGGTGATAGTGCCAATGGTGACAGCACTCATGTTGACAGCACGCATTGTGCAAGGTGCCATGGTGACAGTGACCATGGTGAGAGATCTCACGGTGATAGCACTCACGGTAATAGTCCTGATGGTGACAGTGCAAATGGTGACAATACACAGGGTGACAGTACTCATGGTGAAAATACCCATGCTAGCAGTTCTCATAGTGACAGTGCTAACTGGGGAAGTGCCCATGCTGACAGTGCTCATTGTGGCAGTGCTCATGGTGACAGTACCGATGAGGCCAGTGATTATGGTGATGGTGTTCACAGTGGCTGTGCTCATGGAGATAGTGCTCACGGTGACCGTGCCCATGATGACAGTGCCCAGGGTGACAGTGCTCACGGGGAAAGTGCCAATGATAACATTAACCATGGTGATAGTGCCCCTGGTGACACGGCACACAGTGACATTACTCATGGTGATAGTGCCTTTGGTGACAGTGCTCACGGTGAAATTGCCCTTCCTGACAATGCTCATGGTGACATTGCCCTTCGAGATAGTACCCATGTTGACAGTGCCCATGGTGACGTGCTCATGTTGACAGTGCTCACAGTGATAGTGCCCATGGTGACATTGCCCATGGTGGAAGTGCCCACGGTGCCCTTGCCAACAGTGACAGTGCCCACGCTGACAGTTCTCATTGTGATAGTGCCCATGGTGACAGTACACATGGTGATAATCGCAATGGTGACAGTGCTCATGGTGACAGTGCTCATGGTTGCAATACCCATGGTGACAGTGCTCAAAATGACAGTGACAGTGGTGGCAGTGACCATGGTGACAGTGCCCACGGTGACATCGCCTATAGTGACACTTCTCACGGTGACATTGCCCATGGTGACAGGGCTCATGTTGACGTGCTTATATTGACAGTGCTCACAGTGATAGTGCCCATGGTGACATTGCCCATGGTGGAATTGCACACAATGCCAGTTCCCACAGTGACAGTGCTCACGCTGAGAGTTGTCATGGTGATAGTGCCCATGGTGACAGTGCACATGGTCATACTGCCAATGGTTAAATTACTCATGCTGACAGTACTCATGGTTGCAGTAGCCATGGTGACAGTGCTCAAAATGGCAGTTCCCATGGTGACATTGCCCATGGTGACATTGCCTATGGTGACACTTCTCACGGTGACATTGCCCATGGTGACATGGCTCATGGTGACACACCACATTGTGCCAGTGCCCATGGTGACAGTGTTCACAGTGAAAGTGCTCATGGTAATACTGTTTACTTTGAGAGTGCCCAAGGTGAAAATACACATGGTGACATTACTCATTGAGAAATTGCCCATGGTTACAATTCTCATAGCAACAGTTATGGTGACAGTGCTCATGGTGGCACTGCCCTGGCTGACAGTGCTCGTGGTGTCAGTGCTCATGGTTACAGTGCTCATGATGAGAGTGCCTATGTTGTTAATTCCCATGGTGACACTTCTCACAGTGACACTGACAATGGTTACAGGTCACATGTTGGCCGTGCCCTTGGTGACAGTGCCCATGCAGACAGTACTTATGGTGACAGTGTTATTGGTGATAGTGCCCATGGTGAGAGTGCACATGGTGGTAGTGCACATGGTGGCACTGGAAAATGGTGACAGGGCTCATGGTGACAGTGCTCATGGTAAAAACCCATGCTGACAGTACTCACAGAGACACTGCTCATAGTTGCAGTAACCATGGTGACAGTTCGCACAGTGACAGTGCCCACTGTAGGAGTGCCCATGGAGACATTGCTCATGGTGACACTGACCACGGTGACATTGCCTATGGTGACAGTGCTCATGGTGACAGAGCCCATGTTGACTCTGACCACAGTGAGAATGCTCACGGTGAGAGTGCCAATGGTGACAGCACTCATGTTGACAGCACGCATTGTGCAAGGTGCCATGGTGACAGTGACCATGGTGAGAGATCTCACGGTGATAGCACTCACGGTAATAGTCCTGATGGTGACAGTGCAAATGGTGACAATACAGAGGGTGACAGTACTCATGGTGAAAATACCCATGCTAGCAGTTCTCATAGTGACAGTGCTCATGGGGGAAGTACCCATGCTGACAGTGCTCATTGTGGCAGTGCTCATGGTGACAGTACTGATGAGGCCAGTGATTATGGTGATGGTGTTCACAGTGGCTGTGCTCATGGAGATAGTGCTCACGGTGACCGTGCCCATGATGACAGTGCCCAGGGTGACAGTGCTCACGGGGAAAGTGCCAATGATAACATTAACCATGGTGATAGTGCCCCTGGTGACACGGCCCACAGTGACATTACTCATGGTGATAGTGCCATTGGTGACAGTGCTCACGGTGAAGTTGCCCATCCTGACAATGCTCATGGTGACATTGACCTTCGAGATAGTACCCATGTTGACAGTGCCCATGGTGATGTGCTCATGTTGACAGTGCTCAAAGTGATAGTGCCCATGGTGACATTGCCAAGAGTGACAGTGCCCATGCTGACAGTTCTCATTGTGATAGTTCCCATGGTGACAGTGCACATGGTGATACTTGCAATGGTGACAGTGCTCATGGTGACAGCGCTCATGGTTTTAGTACCCATGGTGACTGCTCAAAATGACAGTGACAGTGGTGGCAGTGACCATGGTGACAGTGCCCATGGTGACATCGCCTATAGTGACACTTCTCACGGTGACATTGCCATTGGTGACAGGGCTCATGTTGACGTGCTCATATTGACAGTGCTCACAGTGATAGTGCCCATGGTGACATTGCCCATGGTGGAATTGCACACAATGCCAGTTCCCACAGTGACAGTGCTCACGCTGAGAGTTGTCATGGTGATAGTGCCCATGGTGACAGTGCACATGGTCATACTGCCAATGGTGACAGTACTCATGGTTGCAGTACCCATGGTGACAGTGTGCAAAATGGCATTTCCCATAGTGACATTGCCCATGGTGACATTGCCTATGGTGACACATCTCACGGTGACATTTCCCATGGTGACATTGCTCAAGGTGACACACGACATTGTGCCAGTGCCCATGGTGACAGTGCACATTGTGATACTCACAATGGTGACAGTGCTCATGGTGACAGCGCTCATGGTGGCAGTACCCAAGGTGACAGTGCTCACAGTGACAGTGCCCACTGTATGAGTGCCCATGTTGACAGTGCTCATGGTGACACTGACCATGGTGACATTGCCTATGGTGACAGTGCTCATGGTGAGAGTGCCCATGGTGACACTGACCACAGTGAGAATGCTCACAGTGATAGTGCCAATGGTGCCAGCACTCATGTTGACAGCACACATTGTGCAAGGTGCCATGGTGACAGTGACCATGGTGAGAGATCTCACGGTGATAGCGCTCACGGTAATAGTCCTCATGGTGACAGTGCAAATGGTGACAATACACAGGGTGACAGTACACATGGTGAAAATACCCATGGTAGCAGTTCTCATAGTGACAGTGCTCATGGGGGATGTGCCCATGCTGACAGTGCTCATTGTGGCAGTGCTCATGGTGACAGTACCGATGAGGCCAGTGATTATGGTGATGGTGTTCACAGTGGCTGTGCTCATGGAGATAGTGCTCACGGTGACCGTGCCCATGATGACAGTGCCCAGGGTGACAGTGCTCACGGGGAAATTGCCAATGATAACATTAACCATGGTGATAGTGCCCCTGGTGGCACGGCCCACAGTGACATTGCTCATGGTGATAGTGCCATTGGTGACAGTGCTCACGGTGAAGTTGCCCATCCTGACAATGCTCATGGTGACATTGACCTTCGAGATAGTACCCATGTTGACAGTGCCCATGGTGACGTGCTCATGTTGACAGTGCTCAAAGTGATAGTGCCCATGGTGACATTGCCAAGAGTGACAGTGCCCATGCTGACAGTTCTCATTGTGATAGTGCCCATGGTGACAGTGCACATGGTGATACTTGCAATGGTGACAGTGCTCATGGTGACAGCGCTCATGGTTGCAGTACCCATGGTGACAGTGCTCAAAATGACAGTGACAGTGGTGGCAGTGACCATGGTGACAGTGCCCACGGTGACTTTGCCTATAGTGACACTTCTCACAGTGACATTGCCCATGGTGACAGGGCTCATGTTGACGTGCTCATATTGACAGTGCTCACAGCGATAATGTCCATGGTGACATTGCCCATGGTGGAATTGCACACAATGCCATTTCCAACAGTGACAGTGCTCACGCTGAGAGTTGTCATGGTGATAGTGCCCATGGTGACAGTGCACATGGTCATACTGCCAATGGTTAAATTACTCATGCTGACAGTACTCATGGTTGCAGTAGCCATGGTGACAGTGCTCAAAATGGCAGTTCCCATGTTGACATTGCCCATGGTGACATTGCCTATGGTGACACTTCTCACGGTGACATTGCCCATGGTGACATGGCTCATGGTGACACACCACATTGTGCCAGTGCCCATGGTGACAGTGTTCACAGTGAAAGTGCTCATGGTAATACTGTTTACTTTGAGAGTGCCCAAGGTGAAAATACACATGGTGACATTACTCATTGAGAAATTGCCCATGGTTACAATTCTCATAGCAACAGTTATGGTGACAGTGCTCATGGTGGCACTGCCCTGGCTGACAGTGCTCGTGGTGTCAGTGCTCATGGTGACAGTGCTCATGATGAGAGTGCCTATGTTGTTAATTCCCATGGTGACACTTCTCACAGTGACACTGACAATGGTTACAGGTCACATGTTGGCCGTGCCCTTGGTGACAGTGCCCATGCAGACAGTACTTATGGTGACAGTGTTATCGGTGATAGTGCCCATGGTGAGAGTGCACATGGTGGTAGTGCACATGGTGGCACTGGAAAATGGTGACAGGGCTCATGGTGACATTGCTCATGGTAAAAACCCATGCTGACAGTACTCACAGAGACACTGCTCATAGTGGCAGTAACCATGGTGACAGTTCGCACAGTGACAGTGCCCACAGTAGGAGTGCCCATGGAGACATTGCTCATGGTGACACTGACCACGGTGACATTGCCTATGGTGACAGTGCTCATGGTGACAGAGCCCATGTTGACTCTGACCACAGTGAGAATGCTCACGGTGAGAGTGCCAATGGTGACAGCACTCATGTTGACAGCACGCATTGTGCAAGGTGCCATGGTGACAGTGACCATGGTGAGAGATCTCACGGTGATAGCACTCACGGTAATAGTCCTGATGGTGACAGTGCAAATGGTGACAATACAGAGGGTGACAGTACTCATGGTGAAAATACCCATGCTAGCAGTCCTCATAGTGACAGTGCTCATGGGGGAAGTACCCATGCTGACAGTGCTCATTGTGGCAGTGCTCATGGTGACAGTACCGATGAGGCCAGTGATTATGGTGATGGTGTTCACAGTGGCTGTGCTCATGGAGATAGTGCTCACGGTGACCGTGCCCATGATGACAGTGCCCAGGGTGACAGTGCTCACGGGGAAAGTGCCAATGATAACATTAACCATGGTGATAGTGCCCCTGGTGACACGGCCCACAGTGACATTACTCATGGTGATAGTGCCATTGGTGACAGTGCTCACGGTGAAGTTGCCCATCCTGACAATGCTCATGGTGACATTGACCTTCGAGATAGTACCCATGTTGACAGTGCCCATGGTGATGTGCTCATGTTGACAGTGCTCAAAGTGATAGTGCCCATGGTGACATTGCCAAGAGTGACAGTGCCCATGCTGACAGTTCTCATTGTGATAGTTCCCATGGTGACAGTGCACATGGTGATACTTGCAATGGTGACAGTGCTCATGGTGACAGTGCTCATGGTTTTAGTACCCATGGTGACTGCTCAAAATGACAGTGACAGTGGTGGCAGTGACCATGGTGACAGTGCCCATGGTGACATCGCCTATAGTGACACTTCTCACGGTGACATTGCCAATGGTGACAGGGCTCATGTTGACGTGCTCATATTGACAGTGCTCACAGTGATAGTGCCCATGGTGACATTGCCCATGGTGGAATTGCACACAATGCCAGTTCCCACAGTGACAGTGCTCACGCTGAGAGTTGTCATGGTGATAGTGCCCATGGTGACAGTGCACATGGTCATACTGCCAATGGTGACAGTACTCATGGTTGCAGTACCCATGGTGACAGTGTGCAAAATGGCATTTCCCATAGTGACATTGCCCATGGTGACATTGCCTATGGTGACACATCTCACGGTGACATTTCCCATGGTGACATTGCTCAAGGTGGCACACGACATTGTGCCAGTGCCCATGGTGACAGTGCACATTGTGATACTCACAATGGTGACAGTGCTCATGGTGACAGCGCTCATGGTGGCAGTACCCAAGGTGACAGTGCTCACAGTGACAGTGCCCACTGTATGAGTGCCCATGTTGACAGTGCTCATGGTGACACTGACCATGGTGACATTGCCTATGGTGACAGTGCTCATGGTGAGAGTGCCCATGGTGACACTGACCACAGTGAGAATGCTCACAGTGATAGTGCCAATGGTGCCAGCACTCATGTTGACAGCACACATTGTGCAAGGTGCCATGGTGACAGTGACCATGGTGAGAGATCTCACGGTGATAGCGCTCACGGTAATAGTCCTCATGGTGACAGTGCAAATGGTGACAATACACAGGGTGACAGTACACATGGTGAAAATACCCATGGTAGCAGTTCTCATAGTGACAGTGCTCATGGGGGATGTGCCCATGCTGACAGTGCTCATTGTGGCAGTGCTCATGGTGCCAGTACCGATGAGGCCAGTGATTATGGTGATGGTGTTCACAGTGGCTGTGCTCATGGAGATAGTGCTCACGGTGACCGTGCCCATGATGACAGTGCCCAGGGTGACAGTGCTCACGGGGAAATTGCCAATGATAACATTAACCATGGTGATAGTGCCCCTGGTGACACGGCCCACAGTGACATTGCTCATGGTGATAGTGCCATTGGTGACAGTGCTCACGGTGAAGTTGCCCATCCTGACAATGCTCATGGTGACATTGACCTTCGAGATAGTACCCATGTTGACAGTGCCCATGGTGACGTGCTCATGTTGACAGTGCTCAAAGTGATAGTGCCCATGGTGACATTGCCAAGAGTGACAGTGCCCATGCTGACAGTTCTCATTGTGATAGTGCCCATGGTGACAGTGCACATGGTGATACTTGCAATGGTGACAGTGCTCATGGTGACAGCACTCATGGTTGCAGTACCCATGGTGACAGTGCTCAAAATGACAGTGACAGTGGTGGCAGTGACCATGGTGACAGTGCCCACGGTGACATTGCCTATAGTGACACTTCTCACAGTGACATTGCCCATGGTGACAGGGCTCATGTTGACGTGCTCATATTGACAGTGCTCACAGCGATAATGTCCATGGTGACATTGCCCATGGTGGAATTGCACACAATGCCATTTCCAACAGTGACAGTGCTCACGCTGAGAGTTGTCATGGTGATAGTGCCCATGGTGACAGTGCACATGGTCATACTGCCAATGGTTAAATTACTCATGGTGACAGTACTCATGGTTGTAGTACCCATGGTGACAGTGCTCAAAATGGTAGTTCCCATGGTGACATTGCCCATGGTGACATTGCCTATGGTGACACTTCTCACGGTGACATTTCCCATGGTGACATGGCTCATGGTGACACACCACATTGTGCCAGTGCCCATGGTGACAGTGTTCACAGTGAAAGTGCTCATGGTAATACTGTTTACTTTGAGAGTGCCCAAGGTGAAAATACACATGGCGACATTACTCATTGAGAAATTGCCCATGGTTACAATTCTCATAGCAACAGTTGTGGTGACAGTGCTCATGGTGGCACTGCCCTGGGTGACAGTGCTCGTGGTGTCAGTGCTCATGGTGACAGTGCTCATGATGAGAGTGCCTATGTTGTTAATTCCCATGGTGACACTTCTCACAGTGACACTGACAATGGTTACAGGTCACATGTTGGCCGTGCCCTTGGTGACAGTGCCCATGCAGACAGTACTTATGGTGACAGTGTTATCGGTGATAGTGCCCATGGTGAGAGTGCACATGGTGGTAGTGCACATGGTGGCACTGAAAAATGGTGACAGGGCTCATGGTGACAGTGCTCACGGTAAAAACCCATGCTGACAGTACTCACAGAGACACTGCTCATAGTGGCAGTAACCATGGTGACAGTTCGCACAGTGACAGTGCCCACTGTAGGAGTGCCCATGGAGACATTGCTCATGGTGACACTGACCACGGTGACATTGCCTATGGTGACAGTGCTCATGGTGACAGAGCCCATGTTGACTCTGACCACAGTGAGAATGTTCACGGTGATAGTGCCAATGGTGACAGCACTCATGTTGACAGCACGCATTGTGCAAGGTTCCATGGTGACAGTGACCATGGTGAGAGATCTCACGGTGATAGCACTCACGGTAATAGTCCTGATGGTGACAGTGCAAATGGTGACAATACAGAGGGTGACAGTACTCATGGTGAAAATACCCATGCTAGCAGTTCTCATAGTGACAGTGCTCACTGGGGAAGTGCCCATGCTGACAGTGCTCATTGTGGCAGTGCTCATGGTGACAGTACCGATGAGGCCAGTGATTATGGTGATGGTGTTCACTGTGGCTGTGCTCATGGAGATAGTGCTCACGGTGACCGTGCCCATGATGACAGTGCCCAGGGTGACAGTGCTCACGGGGAAAGTGCCAATGATAACATTAACCATGGTGATAGTGCCCCTGGTGACACGGCCCACAGTGACATTACTCATGGTGATAGTGCCATTGGTGACAGTGCTCACGGTGAAGTTGCCCATCCTGACAATGCTCATGGTGACATTGACCTTCGAGATAGTACCCATGTTGACAGTGCCCATGGTGACGTGCTCATGTTGACAGTGCTCAAAGTGATAGTGCCCATGGTGACATTGCCAAGAGTGACAGTGCCCATGCTGACAGTTCTCATTGTGATAGTGCCCATGGTGACAGTGCACATGGTGATACTTGCAATGGTGACAGTGCTCATGGTGACAGCGCTCATGGTTGCAGTACCCATGGTGACAGTGCTCAAAATGACAGTGACAGTGGTGGCAGTGACCATGGTGACAGTGCCCACGGTGACATTGCCTATAGTGACACTTCTCACAGTGACATTGCCCATGGTGACAGGGCTCATGTTGACGTGCTCATATTGACAGTGCTCACAGCGATAATGTCCATGGTGACATTGCCCATGGTGGAATTGCACACAATGCCATTTCCAACAGTGACAGTGCTCACGCTGAGAGTTGTCATGGTGATAGTGCCCATGGTGACAGTGCACATGGTCATACTGCCAATGGTTAAATTACTCATGCTGACAGTACTCATGGTTGCAGTACCCATGGTGACAGTGCTCAAAATGGCAGTTCCCATGGTGATATTGCCCATGGTGACATTGCCTATGGTGACACTTCTCACGGTGACATTTCCCATGGTGACATGGCTCATGGTGACACACCACATTGTGCCAGTGCCCATGGTGACAGTGTTCACAGTGAAAGTGCTCATGGTAATACTGTTTACTTTGAGAGTGCCCAAGGTGAAAATACACATGGTGACATTACTCATTGAGAAATTGCCCATGGTTACAATTCTCATAGCAACAGTTGTGGTGACAGTGCTCATGGTGGCACTGCCCTGGGTGACAGTGCTCGTGGTGTCAGTGCTCAGGGTGACAGTGCTCATGATGAGAGTGCCTATGTTGTTAATTCCCATGGTGACACTTCTCACAGTGACACTGACAATGGTTACAGGTCACATGTTGGCCGTGCCCTTGGTGACAGTGCCCATGCAGACAGTACTTATGGTGACAGTGTTATCGGTGATAGTGCCCATGGTGAGAGTGCACATGGTGGTAGTGCACACGGTGGCACTGAAAAATGGTGACAGGGCTCATGGTGACAGTGCTCACGGTAAAAACCCATGCTGACAGTACTCACAGAGACACTGCTCATAGTGGCAGTAACCATGGTGACAGTTCGCACAGTGACAGTGCCCACTGTAGGAGTGCCCATGGAGACATTGCTCATGGTGACACTGACCACGGTGACATTGCCTATGGTGACAGTGCTCATGGTGACAGAGCCCATGTTGACTCTGACCACAGTGAGAATGCTCACGGTGAGAGTGCCAATGGTGACAGCACTCATGTTGACAGCACGCATTGTGCAAGGTGCCATGGTGACAGTGACCATGGTGAGAGATCTCACGGTGATAGCACTCACGGTAATAGTCCTGATGGTGACAGTGCAAATGGTGACAATACAGAGGGTGACAGTACTCATGGTGAAAATACCCATGCTAGCAGTTCTCATAGTGACAGTGCTCACTGGGGAAGTGCCCATGCTGACAGTGCTCATTGTGGCAGTGCTCATGGTGACAGTACCGATGAGGCCAGTGATTATGGTGATGGTGTTCACAGTGGCTGTGCTCATGGAGATAGTGCTCACGGTGACCGTGCCCATGATGACAGTGCCCAGGGTGACAGTGCTCACGGGGAAAGTGCCAATGATAACATTAACCATGGTGATAGTGCCCCTGGTGACACGGCCCACAGTGACATTACTCATGGTGATAGTGCCATTGGTGACAGTGCTCACGGTGAAGTTGCCCATCCTGACAATGCTCATGGTGACATTGACCTTCGAGATAGTACCCATGTTGACAGTGCCCATGGTGACGTGCTCATGTTGACAGTGCTCAAAGTGATAGTGCCCATGGTGACATTGCCCATGGTGGAAGTGCCCACGGTGCCCTTGCCAACAGTGACAGTGCCCACGCTGACAGTTCTCATTGTGATAGTGCCCATGGTGACAGTAAACATGGTGATACTCGCAATGGTGACAGTGCTCATGGTGACAGTGCTCATGGTTGCAATACCCATGGTGACAGTGCTCAAAATGACAGTGACAGTGGTGGCAGTGACCATGGTGACAGTGCCCACGGTGACATCGCCTATAGTGACACTTCTCACGGTGACATTGCCCATGGTGACAGGGCTCATGTTGACGTGCTTATATTGACAGTGCTCACAGTGATAGTGCCCATGGTGACATAGCCCATGGTGGAATTGCACACAATGCCAGTTCCCACAGTGACAGTGCTCACGCTGAGGGTTGTCATGGTGATAGTGCCCATGGTGACAGTGCACATGGTCATACTGCCAATGGTGACAGTACTCATGGTTGCAGTACCCATGGTGACAGTGTGCAAAATGGCATTTCCCATGGTGACATTGCCCATGGTGACATTGCCTATGGTGACACATCTCACGGTGACATTTCCCATGGTGACATTGCTCAAGGTGACACACGACATTGTGCCAGTGCCCATGGTGACAGTGCACATTGTGATACACGCAATGGTGACAGTGCTCATGGTGACAGTGCTCATGGTGGCAGTACCCAAGGTGACAGTGCTCACAGTGACAGTGCCCACTGTATGAGTGCCCATGTTGACAGTGCTCATGGTGACACTGACCATGGTGACATTGCCTATAGTGACAGTGCTCATGGTGAGAGTGCCCATGGTGACACTGACCACAGTGAGAATGCTCACAGTGATAGTGCCAATGGTGCCAGCACTCATGTTGACAGCACGCATTGTGCAAGGTGCCATGGTGACAGTGACCATGGTGAGAGATCTCATGGTGATAGCGCTCACGGTAATAGTCCTCATGGTGACAGTGCAAATGGTGAGAATACACAGGGTGACAGTACACATGGTGAAAATACCCATGGTAGCAGTTCTCATAGTGACAGTGCTCATGGGGGATGTGCCCATGCTGACAGTGCTCATTGTGGCAGTGCTCATGGTGACAGTACCGATGAGGCCAGTGATTATGGTGATGGTGTTCACAGTGGCTGTGCTCATGGAGATAGAGCTCACGGTGACCGTGCCCATGATGACAGTGCCCAGGGTGACAGTGCTCACGGGGAAATTGCCAATGATAACATTAACCATGGTGATAGTGCCCCTGGTGACACGGCCCACAGTGACATTGCTCATGGTGATAGTGCCATTGGTGACAGTGCTCACGGTGAAGTTGCCCATCCTGACAATGCTCATGGTGACATTGACCTTCGAGATAGTACCCATGTTGACAGTGCCCATGGTGAGGTGCTCATGTTGACAGTGCTCAAAGTGATAGTGCCCATGGTGACATTGCCCATGGTGGAAGTGCCCACGGTGCCCTTGCCAACAGTGACAGTGCCCACGCTGACAGTTCTCATTGTGATAGTGCCCATGGTGACAGTACACATGGTGATACTCGCAATGGTGACAGTGCTCATGGTGACAGTGCTCATGGTTGCAATACCCATGGTGACAGTGCTCAAAATGACAGTGACAGTGGTGGCAGTGACCATGGTGACAGTGCCCACGGTGACATCGCCTATAGTGACACTTCTCACGGTGACATTGCCCATGGTGACAGGGCTCATGTTGACGTGCTTATATTGACAGTGCTCACAGTGATAGTGCCCATGGTGACATTGCCCATGGTGGAATTGCACACAATGCCAGTTCCCACAGTGACAGTGCTCACGCTGAGGGTTGTCATGGTGATAGTGCCCATGGTGACAGTGCACATGGTCATACTGCCAATGGTGACAGTACTCATGGTTGCAGTACCCATGGTGACAGTGTGCAAAATGGCATTTCCCATGGTGACATTGCCCATGGTGACATTGCCTATGGTGACACATCTCACGGTGACATTTCCCATGGTGACATTGCTCAAGGTGACACACGACATTGTGCCAGTGCCCATGGTGACAGTGCACATTGTGATACTCACAATGGTGACAGTGCTCATGGTGACAGCGCTCATGGTGGCAGTACCCAAGGTGACAGTGCTCACAGTGACAGTGCCCACTGTATGAGTGCCCATGTTGACAGTGCTCATGGTGACACTGACCATGGTGACATTGCCTATGGTGACAGTGCTCATGGTGAGAGTGCCCATGGTGACACTGACCACAGTGAGAATGCTCACAGTGATAGTGCCAATGGTGCCAGCACTCATGTTGACAGCACGCATTGTGCAAGGTGCCATGGTGACAGTGACCATGGTGAGAGATCTCATGGTGATAGCGCTCACGGTAATAGTCCTCATGGTGACAGTGCAAATGGTGAGAATACACAGGGTGACAGTACACATGGTGAAAATACCCATGGTAGCAGTTCTCATAGTGACAGTGCTCATGGGGGATGTGCCCATGCTGACAGTGCTCATTGTGGCAGTGCTCATGGTGACAGTACCGATGAGGCCAGTGATTATGGTGATGGTGTTCACAGTGGCTGTGCTCATGGAGATAGAGCTCACGGTGACCGTGCCCATGATGACAGTGCCCAGGGTGACAGTGCTCACGGGGAAATTGCCAATGATAACATTAACCATGGTGATAGTGCCCCTGGTGACACGGCCCACAGTGACATTGCTCATGGTGATAGTGCCATTGGTGACAGTGCTCACGGAGAAGTTGCCCATCCTGACAATGCTCATGGTGACATTGACCTTCGAGATAGTACCCATGTTGACAGTGCCCATGGTGACGTGCTCATGTTGACAGTGCTCAAAGTGATAGTGCCCATGGTGACATTGCCCATGGTGGAAGTGCCCACGGTGCCCTTGCCAACAGTGACAGTGCCCACGCTGACAGTTCTCATTGTGATAGTGCCCATGGTGACAGTACACATGGTGATACTCGCAATGGTGACAGTGCTCATGGTGACAGTGCTCATGGTTGCAATACCCATGGTGACAGTGCTCAAAATGACAGTGACAGTGGTGGCAGTGACCATGGTGACAGTGCCCACGGTGACATCGCCTATAGTGACACTTCTCACGGTGACATTGCCCATGGTGACAGGGCTCATGTTGACGTGCTTATATTGACAGTGCTCACAGTGATAGTGCCCATGGTGACATTGCCCATGGTGGAATTGCACACAATGCCAGTTCCCACAGTGACAGTGCTCACGCTGAGGGTTGTCATGGTGATAGTGCCCATGGTGACAGTGCACATGGTCATACTGCCAATGGTGACAGTACTCATGGTTGCAGTACCCATGGTGACAGTGTGCAAAATGGCATTTCCCATGGTGACATTGCCCATGGTGACATTGCCTATGGTGACACATCTCACGGTGACATTTCCCATGGTGACATTGCTCAAGGTGACACACGACATTGTGCCAGTGCCCATGGTGACAGTGCACATTGTGATACTAACAATGGTGACAGTGCTCATCGTGACAGCGCTCATGGTGGCAGTACCCAAGGTGACAGTGCTCACAGTGACAGTGCCCACTGTATGAGTGCCCATGTTGACAGTGCTCATGGTGACACTGACCATGGTGACATTGCCTATGGTGACAGTGCTCATGGTGACAGTGCCCATGGTGACACTGACCACAGTGAGAATGCTCACGGTGATAGTGCCAATGGTGCCAGCACTCATGTTGACAGCCCCTATTGTGCAAGGTGCCATGGTGACAGTGACCATGGTGAGAGATCTCACGGTGATAGCGCTCATGGTAATAGTCCTCATGGTGACAGTGCAAATGGTGACAATACACAGGGTGACAGTACACATGGTGAAAATACCCATGGTAGCAGTTCTCATAGTGACAGTGCTCATGGGGGATGTGCCCATGCTGACAGTGCTCATTGTGGCAGTGCTCATGGTGACAGTACCGATGAGGCCAGTGATTATGGTGATGGTGTTCACAGTGGCTGTGCTCATGGAGATAGTGCTCACGGTGACCGTGCCCATGATGACAGTGCCCAGGGTGACAGTGCTCACGGGGAAATTGCCAATGATAACATTAACCATGGTGATAGTGCCCCTGGTGACACGGCCCACAGTGACATTGCTCATGGTGATAGTGCCATTGGTGACAGTGCTCACGGTGAAGTTGCCCATCCTGACAATGCTCATGGTGACATTGACCTTCGAGATAGTACCCATGTTGACAGTGCCCATGGTGACGTGCTCATGTTGACAGTGCTCAAAGTGATAGTGCCCATGGTGACATTGCCAAGAGTGACAGTGCCCATGCTGACAGTTCTCATTGTGATAGTGCCCATGGTGACAGTGCACATGGTGATACTTGCAATGGTGACAGTGCTCATGGTGACAGCGCTCATGGTTGCAGTACCCATGGTGACAGTGCTCAAAATGACAGTGACAGTGGTGGCAGTGACCATGGTGACAGTGCCCACGGTGACATTGCCTATAGTGACACTTCTCACAGTGACATTGCCCATGGTGACAGGGCTCATGTTGACGTGCTCATATTGACAGTGCTCACAGCGATAATGTCCATGGTGACATTGCCCATGGTGGAATTGCACACAATGCCATTTCCAACAGTGACAGTGCTCACGCTGAGAGTTGTCATGGTGATAGTGCCCATGGTGACAGTGCACATGGTCATACTGCCAATGGTTAAATTACTCATGGTGACAGTACTCATGGTTGCAGTACCCATCGTGACAGTGCTCAAAATGGCAGTTCCCATGGTGACATTGCCCATGGTGACATTGCCTATGGTGACACTTCTCACGGTGACATTTCCCATGGTGACATGGCTCATGGTGACACACCACATTGTGCCAGTGCCCATGGTGACAGTGTTCACAGTGAAAGTGCTCATGGTAATACTGTTTACTTTGAGAGTGCCCAAGGTGAAAATACACATGGTGACATTACTCATTGAGAAATTGCCCATGGTTACAATTCTCATAGCAACAGTTGTGGTGACAGTGCTCATGGTGGCACTGCCCTGGGTGACAGTGCTCGTGGTGTCAGTGCTCAGGGTGACAGTGCTCATGATGAGAGTGCCTATGTTGTTAATTCCCATGGTGACACTTCTCACAGTGACACTGACAATGGTTACAGGTCACATGTTGGCCGTGCCCTTGGTGACAGTGCCCATGCAGACAGTACTTATGGTGACAGTGTTATCGGTGATAGTGCCCATGGTGAGAGTGCACATGGTGGTAGTGCACATGGTGGCACTGAAAAATGGTGACAGGGCTCATGGTGACAGTGCTCACGGTAAAAACCCATGCTGACAGTACTCACAGAGACACTGCTCATAGTGGCAGTAACCATGGTGACAGTTCGCACAGTGACAGTGCCCACTGTAGGAGTGCCCATGGAGACATTGCTCATGGTGACACTGACCACGGTGACATTGCCTATGGTGACAGTGCTCATGGTGACAGAGCCCATGTTGACTCTGACCACAGTGAGAATGCTCACGGTGATAGTGCCAATGGTGACAGCACTCATGTTGACAGCACGCATTGTGCAAGGTGCCATGGTGACAGTGACCATGGTGAGAGATCTCACGGTGATAGCACTCACGGTAATAGTCCTGATGGTGACAGTGCAAATGGTGACAATACAGAGGGTGACAGTACTCATGGTGAAAATACCCATGCTAGCAGTTCTCATAGTGACAGTGCTCATGGGGGAAGTGCCCATGATGACAGTGCTCATTGTGGCAGTGCTCATGGTGACAGTACCGATGAGGCCAGTGATTATGGTGATGGTGTTCACAGTGGCTGTGCTCATGGAGATAGTGCTCACGGTGACCGTGCCCATGATGACAGTGCCCAGGTTGACAGTGTTCACGGGGAAAGTGCCAATGATAACATTAACCATGGTGATAGTGCCCCTGGTGACACGGCCCACAGTGACATTGCTCATGGTGATAGTGCCTTTGGTGACAGTGCTCATGGTGAAATTGCCCTTCCTGACAATGCTCATGGTGACATTGCCCTTCGAGATAGTACCCATGTTGACAGTGCCCATGGTGACGTGCTCATGTTGACAGTGCTCACAGTGATAGTGCCCATGGTGACATTGCCCATGGTGGAAGTGCCCACGGTGCCCTTGCCAACAGTGACAGTGCCCACGCTGACAGTTCTCATTGTGATAGTGCCCATGGTGACAGTACACATGGTGATACTCGCAATGGTGACAGTGCTCATGGTGACAGTGCTCATGGTTGCAATACCCATGGTGACAGTGCTCAAAATGACAGTGACAGTGGTGGCAGTGACCATGGTGACAGTGCCCACGGTGACATCGCCTATAGTGACACTTCTCACGGTGACATTGCCAATGGTGACAGGGCTCATGTTGACGTGCTTATATTGACAGTGCTCACAGTGATAGTGCCCATGGTGACATTGCCCATGGTGGAATTGCACACAATGCCAGTTCCCACAGTGACAGTGCTCACGCTGAGAGTTGTCATGGTGATAGTGCCCATGGTGACAGTGCACATGGTCATACTACCAATGGTGACAGTACTCATGGTTGCATTACCCATGGTGACAGTGTGCAAAATGGCATTTCCCATGGTGACATTGCCTATGGTGACACATCTCACGGTGACATTTCCCATGGTGACATTGCTCAAGGTGACACACGACATTGTGCCAGTGCCCATGGTGACAGTGCACATTGTGATACACGCAATGGTGACAGTGCTCATCGTGACAGCGCTCATGGTGGCAGTACCCAAGGTGACAGTGCTCACAGTGACAGTGCCCACTGTATGAGTGCCCATGTTGACAGTGCTCATGGTGACACTGACCATGGTGACATTGCCTATGGTGACAGTGCTCATGGTGACAGTGCCCATGGTGACACTGACCACAGTGAGAATGCTCACGGTGATAGTGCCAATGGTGCCAGCACTCATGTTGACAGCCCCTATTGTGCAAGGTGCCATGGTGACAGTGACCATGGTGAGAGATCTCACGGTGATAGCGCTCATGGTAATAGTCCTCATGGTGACAGTGCAAATGGTGAGAATACACAGGGTGACAGTACACATGGTGAAAATACCCATGGTAGCAGTTCTCATAGTGACAGTGCTCATGGGGGATGTGCCCATGCTGACAGTGCTCATTGTGGCAGTGCTCATGGTGACAGTACCGATGAGGCCAGTGATTATGGTGATGGTGTTCACAGTGGCTGTGCTCATGGAGATAGTGCTCACGGTGACCGTGCCCATGATGACAGTGCCCAGGGTGACAGTGCTCACGGGGAAAGTGCCAATGATAACATTAACCATGGTGATAGTGCCCCTGGTGACACGGCCCACAGTGACATTGCTCATGGTGATAGTGCCATTGGTGACAGTGCTCACGGTGAAGTTGCCCATCCTGACAATGCTCATGGTGACATTGACCTTCGAGATAGTACCCATGTTGACAGTGCCCATGGTGACGTGCTCATGTTGACAGTGCTCAAAGTGATAGTGCCCATGGTGACATTGCCAAGAGTGACAGTGCCCATGCTGACAGTTCTCATTGTGATAGTGCCCATGGTGACAGTGCACATGGTGACACTTGCAATGGTGACATTGCTCATGGTGACAGCGCTCATGGTTGCAGTACCCATGGTGACAGTGCTCAAAATGACAGTGACAGTGGTGGCAGTGACCATGGTGACAGTGCCCACGGTGACATTGCCTATAGTGACACTTCTCACAGTGACATTGCCCATGGTGACAGGGCTCATGTTGACGTGCTCATATTGACAGTGCTCACAGCGATAATGTCCATGGTGACATTGCCCATGGTGGAATTGCACACAATGCCATTTCCAACAGTGACAGTGCTCACGCTGAGAGTTGTCATGGTGATAGTGCCCATGGTGACAGTGCACATGGTCATACTGCCAATGGTTAAATTACTCATGGTGACAGTACTCATGGTTGCAGTACCCATGGTGACAGTGCTCAAAATGGCAGTTCCCATGGTGACATTGCACATGGTGACATTGCCTATGGTGACACTTCTCACGGTGACATTGCCCATGGTGACATGGCTCATGGTGACACACCACATTGTGCCAGTGCCCATGGTGACAGTGTTCACAGTGAAAGTGCTCATGGTAATACTGTTTACTTTGAGAGTGCCCAAGGTGAAAATACACATGGTGACATTATTCATTGAGAAATTGCCCATGGTTACAATTCTCATAGCAACAGTTATGGTGACAGTGCTCATGGTGGCACTGCCCTGGGTGACAATGCTCGTGGTGTCAGTGCTCATGGTGACAGTGCTCATGATGAGAGTGCCTATGTTGTTAATTCCCATGGTGACACTTCTCACAGTGACACTGACAATGGTTACAGGTCACATGTTGGCCGTGCCCTTGGTGACAGTGCCCATGCAGACAGTACTTATGGTGACAGTGTTATCGGTGATAGTGCCCATGGTGAGAGTGCACATGGTGGTAGTGCACATGGTGGCAATGGAAAATGGTGACAGGGCTCATGGTGACAGTGCTCATGGTAAAAACCCATGCTGACAGTACTCACAGAGACACTGCTCATAGTGGCAGTAACCATGGTGACAGTTCGCACAGTGACAGTGCCCACTGTAGGAGTGCCCATGGAGACATTGCTCATGGTGACACTGACCACGGTGACATTGCCTATGGTGACAGTGCTCATGGTGACAGAGCCCATGTTGACTCTGACCACAGTGAGAATGCTCACGGTGATAGTGCCAATGGTGACAGCACTCATGTTGACAGCACGCATTGTGCAAGGTGCCATGGTGACAGTGACCATGGTGAGAGATCTCACGGTGATAGCACTCACGGTAATAGTCCTGATGGTGACAGTGCAAATGGTGACAATACAGAGGGTGACAGTATTCATGGTGAAAATACCCATGCTAGCAGTTCACATAGTGACAGTGCTCATGGGGGAAGTGCCCATGCTGACAGTGCTCATTGTGGCAGTGCTCATGGTGACAGTACCGATGAGGCCAGTGATTATGGTGATGGTGTTCACTGTGGCTGTGCTCATGGAGATAGTGCTCACGGTGACCGTGCCCATGATGACATTGCCCAGGGTGACAGTGCTCACGGGGAAAGTGCCAATGATAACATTAACCATGGTGATAGTGCCCCTGGTGACACGGCCCACAGTGACATTGCTCATGGTGATAGTGCCTTTGGTGACAGTGCTCATGGTGAAATTGCCCTTCCTGACAATGCTCATGGTGACATTGCCCTTCGAGATAGTACCCATGTTGACAGTGCCCATGGTGACGTGCTCATGTTGACAGTGCTCACAGTGATAGTGCCCATGGTGACATTGCCCATGGTGGAAGTGCCCACGGTGCCCTTGCCAACAGTGACAGTGCCCACGCTGACAGTTCTCATTGTGATAGTGCCCATGGTGACAGTACACATGGTGATAATCGCAATGGTGACAGTGCTCATGGTGACAGTGCTCATGGTTGCAATACCCATGGTGACAGTGCTCAAAATGACAGTGACAGTGGTGGCAGTGACCATGGTGACAGTGCCCACGGTGACATCGCCTATAGTGACACTTCTCACGGTGACATTGCCAATGGTGACAGGGCTCATGTTGACGTGCTTATATTGACAGTGCTCACAGTGATAGTGCCCATGGTGACATGGCCCATGGTGGAATTGCACACAATGCCAGTTCCCACAGTGACAGTGCTCACGCTGAGAGTTGTCATGGTGATAGTGCCCATGGTGACAGTGCACATGGTCATACTGCCAATGGTGACAGTACTCATGGTTGCAGTACCCATGGTGACAGTGTGCAAAATGGCATTTCCCATGGTGACATTGCCTATGGTGACACATCTCACGGTGACATTTCCCATGGTGACATTGCTCAAGGTGACACACGACATTGTGCCAGTGCCCATGGTGACAGTGCACATTGTGATACTCGCAATGGTGACAGTGCTCATGGTGACAGCGCTCATGGTGGCAGTACCCAAGGTGACAGTGCTCACAGTGACAGTGCCCACTGTATGAATGCCCATGTTGACAGTGCTCATGGTGACACTGACCATGGTGACATTGCCTATGGTGACAGTGCTCATGGTGACAGTGCCCATGGTGACACTGAGCACAGTGAGAATGCTCACGGTGATAGTGCCAATGGTGACAGCACTCATGTTGACAGCCCCCATTGTGCAAGGTGCCATGGTGACAGTGACCATGGTGAGAGATCTCACGGTGATAGCGGTCACGGTAATAGTCCTCATGGTGACAGTGCAAATGGTGACAATACACAGGGTGACAGTACACATGGTGAAAATACCCATGGTAGCAGTTCTCATAGTGACAGTGCTCATGGGGGATGTGCCCATGCTGACAGTGCTCATTGTGGCAGTGCTCATGGTGACAGTACCGATGAGGCCAGTGATTATGGTGATGGTGTTCACAGTGGCTGTGCTCATGGAGATAGTGCTCACGGTGACCGTGCCCATGATGACAGTGCCCAGGGTGACAGTGCTCACGGGGAAAGTGCCAATGATAACATTAACCATGGTGATAGTGCCCCTGGTGACACGGCCCACAGTGACATTGCTCATGGTGATAGTGCCTTTGGTGACAGTGCTCACGGTGAAGTTGCCCTTCCTGACAATGCTCATGGTGACATTGCCCTTCGAGAGAGTACCCATGTTGACAGTGCCCATGGTGACGTGCTCATGTTGACAGTGCTCACAGTGATAGTGCCCATGGTGACATTGCCCATGGTGGAAGTGCCCACGGTGCCCTTGCCAACAGTGACAGTGCCCACGCTGACAGTTCTCATTGTGATAGTGCCCATGGTGACAGTACACATGGTGATAATCGCAATGGTGACATTTCTCATGGTGACAGTGCTCATGGTTGCAATACCCATGGTGACAGTGCTCAAAATGACAGTGACAGTGGTGGCAGTGACCATGGTGACAGTGCCCACGGTGACATCGCCTATAGTGACACTTCTCACGGTGACATTGCCAATGGTGACAGGGCTCATGTTGACGTGCTTATATTGACAGTGCTCACAGTGATAGTGCCCATGGTGACATTGCCCATGGTGGAATTGCACACAATGCCAGTTCCCACAGTGACAGTGCTCACGCTGAGAGTTGTCATGGTGATAGTGCCCATGGTGACAGTGCACATGGTCATACTACCAATGGTGACAGTACTCATGGTTGCATTACCCATGGTGACAGTGTGCAAAATGGCATTTCCCATGGTGACATTGCCTATGGTGACACATCTCACGGTGACATTTCCCATGGTGACATTGCTCAAGGTGACACACGACATTGTGCCAGTGCCCATGGTGACAGTGCACATTGTGATACACGCAATGGTGACAGTGCTCATCGTGACAGCGCTCATGGTGGCAGTACCCAAGGTGACAGTGCTCACAGTGACAGTGCCCACTGTATGAGTGCCCATGTTGACAGTGCTCATGGTGACACTGACCATGGTGACATTGCCTATGGTGACAGTGCTCATGGTGACAGTGCCCATGGTGACACTGACCACAGTGAGAATGCTCACGGTGATAGTGCCAATGGTGCCAGCACTCATGTTGACAGCCCCTATTGTGCAAGGTGCCATGGTGACAGTGACCATGGTGAGAGATCTCACGGTGATAGCGCTCATGGTAATAGTCCTCATGGTGACAGTGCAAATGGTGAGAATACACAGGGTGACAGTACACATGGTGAAAATACCCATGGTAGCAGTTCTCATAGTGACAGTGCTCATGGGGGATGTGCCCATGCTGACAGTGCTCATTGTGGCAGTGCTCATGGTGACAGTACCGATGAGGCCAGTGATTATGGTGATGGTGTTCACAGTGGCTGTGCTCATGGAGATAGTGCTCACGGTGACCGTGCCCATGATGACAGTGCCCAGGGTGACAGTGCTCACGGGGAAAGTGCCAATGATAACATTAACCATGGTGATAGTGCCCCTGGTGACACGGCCCACAGTGACATTGCTCATGGTGATAGTGCCATTGGTGACAGTGCTCACGGTGAAGTTGCCCATCCTGACAATGCTCATGGTGACATTGACCTTCGAGATAGTACCCATGTTGACAGTGCCCATGGTGACGTGCTCATGTTGACATTGCTCAAAGTGATAGTGCCCATGGTGACATTGCCAAGAGTGACAGTGCCCATGCTGACAGTTCTCATTGTGATAGTGCCCATGGTGACAGTGCACATGGTGACACTTGCAATGGTGACATTGCTCATGGTGACAGCGCTCATGGTTGCAGTACCCATGGTGACAGTGCTCAAAATGACAGTGACAGTGGTGGCAGTGACCATGGTGACAGTGCCCACGGTGACATTGCCTATAGTGACACTTCTCACAGTGACATTGCCCATGGTGACAGGGCTCATGTTGACGTGCTCATATTGACAGTGCTCACAGCGATAATGTCCATGGTGACATTGCCCATGGTGGAATTGCACACAATGCCATTTCCAACAGTGACAGTGCTCACGCTGAGAGTTGTCATGGTGATAGTGCCCATGGTGACAGTGCACATGGTCATACTGCCAATGGTTAAATTACTCATGGTGACAGTACTCATGGTTGCAGTACCCATGGTGACAGTGCTCAAAATGGCAGTTCCCATGGTGACATTGCACATGGTGACATTGCCTATGGTGACACTTCTCACGGTGACATTGCCCATGGTGACATGGCTCATGGTGACACACCACATTGTGCCAGTGCCCATGGTGACAGTGTTCACAGTGAAAGTGCTCATGGTAATACTGTTTACTTTGAGAGTGCCCAAGGTGAAAATACACATGGTGACATTATTCATTGAGAAATTGCCCATGGTTACAATTCTCATAGCAACAGTTATGGTGACAGTGCTCATGGTGGCACTGCCCTGGGTGACAATGCTCGTGGTGTCAGTGCTCATGGTGACAGTGCTCATGATGAGAGTGCCTATGTTGTTAATTCCCATGGTGACACTTCTCACAGTGACACTGACAATGGTTACAGGTCACATGTTGGCCGTGCCCTTGGTGACAGTGCCCATGCAGACAGTACATATGGTGACAGTGTTATCGGTGATAGTGCCCATGGTGAGAGTGCACATGGTGGTAGTGCACATGGTGGCAATGGAAAATGGTGACAGGGCTCATGGTGACAGTGCTCATGGTAAAAACCCATGCTGACAGTACTCACAGAGACACTGCTCATAGTGGCAGTAACCATGGTGACAGTTCGCACAGTGACAGTGCCCACTGTAGGAGTGCCCATGGAGACATTGCTCATGGTGACACTGACCACGGTGACATTGCCTATGGTGACAGTGCTCATGGTGACAGAGCCCATGTTGACTCTGACCACAGTGAGAATGCTCACGGTGATAGTGCCAATGGTGACAGCACTCATGTTGACAGCACGCATTGTGCAAGGTGCCATGGTGACAGTGACCATGGTGAGAGATCTCACGGTGATAGCACTCACGGTAATAGTCCTGATGGTGACAGTGCAAATGGTGACAATACAGAGGGTGACAGTATTCATGGTGAAAATACCCATGCTAGCAGTTCTCATAGTGACAGTGCTCATGGGGGAAGTGCCCATGCTGACAGTGCTCATTGTGGCAGTGCTCATGGTGACAGTACCGATGAGGCCAGTGATTATGGTGATGGTGTTCACTGTGGCTGTGCTCATGGAGATAGTGCTCACGGTGACCGTGCCCATGATGACATTGCCCAGGGTGACAGTGCTCACGGGGAAAGTGCCAATGATAACATTAACCATGGTGATAGTGCCCCTGGTGACACGGCCCACAGTGACATTGCTCATGGTGATAGTGCCTTTGGTGACAGTGCTCATGGTGAAATTGCCCTTCCTGACAATGCTCATGGTGACATTGCCCTTCGAGATAGTACCCATGTTGACAGTGCCCATGGTGACGTGCTCATGTTGACAGTGCTCACAGTGATAGTGCCCATGGTGACATTGCCCATGGTGGAAGTGCCCACGGTGCCCTTGCCAACAGTGACAGTGCCCACGCTGACAGTTCTCATTGTGATAGTGCCCATGGTGACAGTACACATGGTGATAATCGCAATGGTGACAGTGCTCATGGTGACAGTGCTCATGGTTGCAATACCCATGGTGACAGTGCTCAAAATGACAGTGACAGTGGTGGCAGTGACCATGGTGACAGTGCCCACGGTGACATCGCCTATAGTGACACTTCTCACGGTGACATTGCCAATGGTGACAGGGCTCATGTTGACGTGCTTATATTGACAGTGCTCACAGTGATAGTGCCCATGGTGACATTGCCCATGGTGGAATTGCACACAATGCCAGTTCCCACAGTGACAGTGCTCACGCTGAGAGTTGTCATGGTGATAGTGCCCATGGTGACAGTGCACATGGTCATACTGCCAATGGTGACAGTACTCATGGTTGCAGTACCCATGGTGACAGTGTGCAAAATGGCATTTCCCATGGTGACATTGCCTATGGTGACACATCTCACGGTGACATTTCCCATGGTGACATTGCTCAAGGTGACACACGACATTGTGCCAGTGCCCATGGTGACAGTGCACATTGTGATACTCACAATGGTGACAGTGCTCATGGTGACAGCGCTCATGGTGGCAGTACCCAAGGTGACAGTGCTCACAGTGACAGTGCCCACTGTATGAGTGCCCATGTTGACAGTGCTCATGGTGACACTGACCATGGTGACATTACCTATGGTGACAGTGCTCATGGTGAGAGTGCCCATGGTGACACTGACCACAGTGAGAATGCTCACAGTGATAGTGCCAATGGTGCCAGCACTCATGTTGACAGCACGCATTGTGCAAGGTGCCATGGTGACAGTGACCATGGTGAGAGATCTCATGGTGATAGCGCTCACGGTAATAGTCCTCATGGTGACAGTGCAAATGGTGAGAATACACAGGGTGACAGTACACATGGTGAAAATACCCATGGTAGCAGTTCTCATAGTGACAGTGCTCATGGGGGATGTGCCCATGCTGACAGTGCTCATTGTGGCAGTGCTCATGGTGACAGTACCGATGAGGCCAGTGATTATGGTGATGGTGTTCACAGTGGCTGTGCTCATGGAGATAGTGCTCACGGTGACCGTGCCCATGATGACAGTGCCCAGGGTGACAGTGCTCACGGGGAAATTGCCAATGATAACATTAACCATGGTGATAGTGCCCCTGGTGACACGGCCCACAGTGACATTGCTCATGGTGATAGTGCCATTGGTGACAGTGCTCACGGTGAAGTTGCCCATCCTGACAATGCTCATGGTGACATTGACCTTCGAGATAGTACCCATGTTGACAGTGCCCATGGTGACGTGCTCATGTTGACAGTGCTCAAAGTGATAGTGCCCATGGTGACATTGCCAAGAGTGACAGTGCCCATGCTGACAGTTCTCATTGTGATAGTGCCCATGGTGACAGTGCACATGGTGATACTTGCAATGGTGACAGTGCTCATGGTGACAGCGCTCATGGTTGCAGTACCCATGGTGACAGTGCTCAAAATGACAGTGACAGTGGTGGCAGTGACCATGGTGACAGTGCCCACGGTGACATTGCCTATAGTGACACTTCTCACAGTGACATTGCCCATGGTGACAGGGCTCATGTTGACGTGCTCATATTGACAGTGCTCACAGCGATAATGTCCATGGTGACATTGCCCATGGTGGAATTGCACACAATGCCATTTCCAACAGTGACAGTGCTCACGCTGAGAGTTGTCATGGTGATAGTGCCCATGGTGACAGTGCACATGGTCATACTGCCAATGGTTAAATTACTCATGGTGACAGTACTCATGGTTGCAGTACCCATGGTGACAGTGCTCAAAATGGCAGTTCCCATGGTGACATTGCCCATGGTGACATTGCCTATGGTGACACTTCTCACGGTGACATTTCCCATGGTGACATGGCTCATGGTGACACACCACATTGTGCCAGTGCCCATGGTGACAGTGTTCACAGTGAAAGTGCTCATGGTAATACTGTTTACTTTGAGAGTGCCCAAGGTGAAAATACACATGGTGACATTACTCATTGAGAAATTGCCCATGGTTACAATTCTCATAGCAACAGTTGTGGTGACAGTGCTCATGGTGGCACTGCCCTGGGTGACAGTGCTCGTGGTGTCAGTGCTCAGGGTGACAGTGCTCATGATGAGAGTGCCTATGTTGTTAATTCCCATGGTGACACTTCTCACAGTGACACTGACAATGGTTACAGGTCACATGTTGGCCGTGCCCTTGGTGACAGTGCCCATGCAGACAGTACTTATGGTGACAGTGTTATCGGTGATAGTGCCCATGGTGAGAGTGCACATGGTGGTAGTGCACATGGTGGCACTGAAAAATGGTGACAGGGCTCATGGTGACAGTGCTCACGGTAAAAACCCATGCTGACAGTACTCACAGAGACACTGCTCATAGTGGCAGTAACCATGGTGACAGTTCGCACAGTGACAGTGCCCACTGTAGGAGTGCCCATGGAGACATTGCTCATGGTGACACTGACCACGGTGACATTGCCTATGGTGACAGTGCTCATGGTGACAGAGCCCATGTTGACTCTGACCACAGTGAGAATGCTCACGGTGATAGTGCCAATGGTGACAGCACTCATGTTGACAGCACGCATTGTGCAAGGTGCCATGGTGACAGTGACCATGGTGAGAGATCTCACGGTGATAGCACTCACGGTAATAGTCCTGATGGTGACAGTGCAAATGGTGACAATACAGAGGGTGAGAGTACTCATGGTGAAAATACCCATGCTAGCAGTTCTCATAGTGACCGTGCTCATGGGGGAAGTGCCCATGATGACAGTGCTCATTGTGGCAGTGCTCATGGTGACAGTACCGATGAGGCCAGTGATTATGGTGATGGTGTTCACAGTGGCTGTGCTCATGGAGATAGTGCTCACGGTGACCGTGCCCATGATGACAGTGCCCAGGTTGACAGTGTTCACGGGGAAAGTGCCAATGATAACATTAACCATGGTGATAGTGCCCCTGGTGACACGGCCCACAGTGACATTGCTCATGGTGATAGTGCCTTTGGTGACAGTGCTCATGGTGAAATTGCCCTTCCTGACAATGCTCATGGTGACATTGCCCTTCGAGATAGTACCCATGTTGACAGTGCCCATGGTGACGTGCTCATGTTGACAGTGCTCACAGTGATAGTGCCCATGGTGACATTGCCCATGGTGGAAGTGCCCACGGTGCCCTTGCCAACAGTGACAGTGCCCACGCTGACAGTTCTCATTGTGATAGTGCCCATGGTGACAGTACACATGGTGATAATCGCAATGGTGACATTTCTCATGGTGACAGTGCTCATGGTTGCAATACCCATGGTGACAGTGCTCAAAATGACAGTGACAGTGGTGGCAGTGACCATGGTGACATTGCCCACGGTGACATCGCCTATAGTGACACTTCTCACGGTGACATTGCCAATGGTGACAGGGCTCATGTTGACGTGCTTATATTGACAGTGCTCACAGTGATAGTGCCCATGGTGACATTGCCCATGGTGGAATTGCACACAATGCCAGTTCCCACAGTGACAGTGCTCACGCTGAGAGTTGTCATGGTGATAGTGCCCATGGTGACAGTGCACATGGTCATACTACCAATGGTGACAGTACTCATTGTTGCATTACCCATGGTGACAGTGTGCAAAATGGCATTTCCCATGGTGACATTGCCTATGGTGACACATCTCACGGTGACATTTCCCATGGTGACATTGCTCAAGGTGACACACGACATTGTGCCAGTGCCCATGGTGACAGTGCACATTGTGATACACGCAATGGTGACAGTGCTCATGGTGACAGCGCTCATGGTGGCAGTACCCAAGGTGACAGTGCTCACAGTGACAGTGCCCACTGTATGAGTGCCCATGTTGACAGTGCTCATGGTGACACTGACCATGGTGACATTGCCTATGGTGACAGTGCTCAAGGTGACAGTGCCCATGGTGACACTGACCACAGTGAGAATGCTCACGGTGATAGTGCCAATGGTGCCAGCACTCATGTTGACAGCCCCTATTGTGCAAGGTGCCATGGTGACAGTGACCATGGTGAGAGATCTCACGGTGATAGCGCTCATGGTAATAGTCCTCATGGTGACAGTGCAAATGGTGACAATACACAGGGTGACAGTACTCATGGTGAAAATACCCATGGTAGCAGTTCTCATAGTGACAGTGCTCATGGGGGATGTGCCCATGCTGACAGTGCTCATTGTGGCAGTGCTCATGGTGACAGTACCGATGAGGCCAGTGATTATGGTGATGGTGTTCACAGTGGCTGTGCTCATGGAGATAGTGCTCACGGTGACCGTGCCCATGATGACAGTGCCCAGGGTGACAGTGCTCACGGGGAAAGTGCCAATGATAACATTAACCATGGTGATAGTGCCCCTGGTGACACGGCCCACAGTGACATTGCTCATGGTGATAGTGCCATTGGTGACAGTGCTCACGGTGAAGTTGCCCATCCTGACAATGCTCATGGTGATATTGACCTTCGAGATAGTACCCATGTTGACAGTGCCCATGGTGACGTGCTCATGTTGACAGTGCTCAAAGTGATAGTGCCCATGGTGACATTGCCAAGAGTGACAGTGCCCATGCTGACAGTTCTCATTGTGATAGTGCCCATGGTGACAGTGCACATGGTGATACTTGCAATGGTGACAGTGCTCATGGTGACAGCACTCATGGTTGCAGTACCCATGGTGACAGTGCTCAAAATGACAGTGACAGTGGTGGCAGTGACCATGGTGACAGTGCCCACGGTGACATTGCCTATAGTGACACTTCTCACAGTGACATTGCCCATGGTGACAGGGCTCATGCTGACGTGCACATATTGACAGTGCTCACAGCGATAATGTCCATGGTGACATTGCCCATGGTGGAATTGCACACAATGCCATTTCCAACAGTGACAGTGCTCACGCTGAGAGTTGTCATGGTGATAGTGCCCATGGTGACAGTGCACATGGTCATACTGCCAATGGTTAAATTACTCATGGTGACAGTACTCATGGTTGCAGTACCCATGGTGACAGTGCTCAAAATGGCAGTTCCCATGGTGACATTGCCCATGGTGACATTGCCTATGGTGACACTTCTCACGGTGACATTTCCCATGGTGACATGGCTCATGGTGACACACCACATTGTGCCAGTGCCCATGGTGACAGTGTTCACAGTGAAAGTGCTCATGGTAACACTGTTTACTTTGAGAGTGCCCAAGGTGAAAATACACATGGTGACATTACTCATTGAGAAATTGCCCATGGTTACAATTCTCATAGCAACAGTTATGGTGACAGTGCTCATGGTGACACTGCCCTGGGTGACAGTGCTCGTGGTGTCAGTGCTCATGGTGACAGTGCTCAAGATGAGAGTGCCTATGTTGTTAATTCCCATGGTGACACTTCTCACAGTGACACTGACAATGGTTACAGGTCACATGTTGGCCGTGCCCTTGGTGACAGTGCCCATGCAGACAGTACTTATGGTGACAGTGTTATCGGTGATAGTGCCCATGGTGAGAGTGCACATGGTGGTAGTGCACATGGTGGCACTGAAAAATGGTGACAGGGCTCATGGTGACAGTGCTCATGGTAAAAACCCATGCTGACAGAACTCACAGAGACACTGCTTATAGTGGCAGTATCCATGGTGACAGTTCGCACAGTGACAGTGCCCACTGTAGGAGTGCCCATGGAGACATTGCTCATGGTGACACTGACCACGGTGACATTGCCTATGGTGACAGTGCTCATGGTGACAGAGCCCATGTTGACTCTGACCACAGTGAGAATGCTCACGGTGATAGTGCCAATGGTGACAGCACTCATGTTGACAGCACGCATTGTGCAAGGTGCCATGGTGACAGTGACCATGGTGAGAGATCTCACGGTGATAGCACTCACGGTAATAGTCCTGATGGTGACAGTGCAAATGGTGACAATACAGAGGGTGACAGTACTCATGGTGAAAATACCCATGCTAGCAGTTCTCATAGTGACAGTGCTCATGGGGGAAGTACCCATGCTGACAGTGCTCATTGTGGCAGTGCTGATGGTGACATTACCGATGAGGCCAGTGATTATGGTGATGGTGTTCACAGTGGCTGTGCTCATGGAGACAGTGCTCACGGTGACCGTGCCCATGATGACTTTGCCCAGGGTGACAGTGCTCACGGGGAAAGTGCCAATGATAACATTAACCATGGTGATAGTGCCCCTGGTGACACGGCCCACAGTGACATTGCTCATGGTGATAGTGCCATTGGTGACAGTGCTCACGGTGAAGTTGCCCATCCTGACAATGCTCATGGTGACATTGACCTTCGAGATAGTACCCATGTTGACAGTGCCCATGGTGACGTGCTCATGTTGACAGTGCTCAAAGTGATAGTGCCCATGGTGACATTGCCAAGAGTGACAGTGCCCATGCTGACAGTTCTCATTGTGATAGTGCCCATGGTGACAGTGCACATGGTGACACTTGCAATGGTGACATTGCTCATGGTGACAGCGCTCATGGTTGCAGTACCCATGGTGACAGTGCTCAAAATGACAGTGACAGTGGTGGCAGTGACCATGGTGACAGTGCCCACGGTGACATTGCCTATAGTGACACTTCTCACAGTGACATTGCCCATGGTGACAGGGCTCATGTTGACGTGCTCATATTGACAGTGCTCACAGCGATAATGTCCATGGTGACATTGCCCATGGTGGAATTGCACACAATGCCATTTCCAACAGTGACAGTGCTCACGCTGAGAGTTGTCATGGTGATAGTGCCCATGGTGACAGTGCACATGGTCATACTGCCAATGGTTAAATTACTCATGGTGACAGTACTCATGGTTGCAGTACCCATGGTGACAGTGCTCAAAATGGCAGTTCCCATGGTGACATTGCACATGGTGACATTGCCTATGGTGACACTTCTCACGGTGACATTGCCCATGGTGACATGGCTCATGCTGACACACCACATTGTGCCAGTGCCCATGGTGACAGTGTTCACAGTGAAAGTGCTCATGGTAATACTGTTTACTTTGAGAGTGCCCAAGGTGAAAATACACATGGTGACATTATTCATTGAGAAATTGCCCATGGTTACAATTCTCATAGCAACAGTTATGGTGACAGTGCTCATGGTGGCACTGCCCTGGGTGACAGTGCTCGTGGTGTCAGTGCTCATGGTGACAGTGCTCATGATGAGAGTGCCTATGTTGTTAATTCCCATGGTGACACTTCTCACAGTGACACTGACAATGGTTACAGGTCACATGTTGGCCGTGCCCTTGGTGACAGTGCCCATGCAGACAGTACTTATGGTGACAGTGTTATCGGTGATAGTGCCCATGGTGAGAGTGCACATGGTGGTAGTGCACATGGTGGCAATGGAAAATGGTGACAGGGCTCATGGTGACAGTGCTCATGGTAAAAACCCATGCTGACAGTACTCACAGAGACACTGCTCATAGTGGCAGTAACCATGGTGACAGTTCGCACAGTGACAGTGCCCACTGTAGGAGTGCCCATGGAGACATTGCTCATGGTGACACTGACCACGGTGACATTGCCTATGGTGACAGTGCTCATGGTGACAGAGCCCATGTTGACTCTGACCACAGTGAGAATGCTCACGGTGATAGTGCCAATGGTGACAGCACTCATGTTGACAGCACGCATTGTGCAAGGTGCCATGGTGACAGTGACCATGGTGAGAGATCTCACGGTGATAGCACTCACGGTAATAGTCCTGATGGTGACAGTGCAAATGGTGACAATACAGAGGGTGACAGTACTCATGGTGAAAATACCCATGCTAGCAGTTCTCATAGTGACAGTGCTCATGGGGGAAGTGCCCATGCTGACAGTGCTCATTGTGGCAGTGCTCATGGTGACAGTACCGATGAGGCCAGTGATTATGGTGATGGTGTTCACTGTGGCTGTGCTCATGGAGATAGTGCTCACGGTGACCGTGCCCATGATGACATTGCCCAGGGTGACAGTGCTCACGGGGAAAGTGCCAATGATAACATTAACCATGGTGATAGTGCCCCTGGTGACACGGCCCACAGTGACATTGCTCATGGTGATAGTGCCTTTGGTGACAGTGCTCATGGTGAAATTGCCCTTCCTGACAATGCTCATGGTGACATTGCCCTTCGAGATAGTACCCATGTTGACAGTGCCCATGGTGACGTGCTCATGTTGACAGTGCTCACAGTGATAGTGCCCATGGTGACATTGCCCATGGTGGAAGTGCCCACGGTGCCCTTGCCAACAGTGACAGTGCCCACGCTGACAGTTCTCATTGTGATAGTGCCCATGGTGACAGTACACATGGTGATAATCGCAATGGTGACAGTGCTCATGGTGACAGTGCCCATGGTTGCAATACCCATGGTGACAGTGCTCAAAATGACAGTGACAGTGGTGGCAGTGACCATGGTGACCGTGCCCACGGTGACATCGCCTATAGTGACACTTCTCACGGTGACATTTCCAATGGTGACAGGTCTCATGTTGACGTGCTTATATTGACAGTGCTCACAGTGATAGTGCCCATGGTGACATTGCCCATGGTGGAATTGCACACAATGCCAGTTCCCACAGTGACAGTGCTCACGCTGAGAGTTGTCATGGTGATAGTGCCCATGGTGACAGTGCACATGGTCATACTGCCAATGGTGACAGTACTCATGGTTGCAGTACCCATGGTGACAGTGTGCAAAATGGCATTTCCCATGGTGACATTGCCTATGGTGACACATCTCACGGTGACATTTCCCATGGTGACATTGCTCAAGGTGACACACGACATTGTGCCAGTGCCCATGGTGACAGTGCACATTGTGATACTCACAATGGTGACAGTGCTCATGGTGACAGCGCTCATGGTGGCAGTACCCAAGGTGACAGTGCTCACAGTGACAGTGCCCACTGTATGAGTGCCCATGTTGACAGTGCTCATGGTGACACTGACCATGGTGACATTGCCTATGGTGACAGTGCTCATGGTGACAGTGCCCATGGTGACACTGACCACAGTGAGAATGCTCACGGTGATAGTGCCAATGGTGCCAGCACTCATGTTGACAGCCCCCATTGTGCAAGGTGCCATGGTGACAGTGACCATGGTGAGAGATCTCACGGTGATAGCGCTCACGGTAATAGTCCTCATGGTGACAGTGCAAATGGTGACAATACACAGGGTGACAGTACACATGGTGAAAATACCCATGGTAGCAGTTCTCATAGTGACAGTGCTCATGGGGGATGTGCCCATGCTGACAGTGCTCATTGTGGCAGTGCTCATGGTGACAGTACCGATGAGGCCAGTGATTATGGTGATGGTGTTCACAGTGGCTGTGCTCATGGAGATAGTGCTCACGGTGACCGTGCCCATGATGACAGTGCCCAGGGTGACAGTGCTCACGGGGAAAGTGCCAATGATAACATTAACCATGGTGATAGTGCCCCTGGTGACACGGCCCACAGTGACATTGCTCATGGTGATAGTGCCATTGGTGACAGTGCTCACGGTGAAGTTGCCCATCCTGACAATGCTCATGGTGACATTGACCTTCGAGAGAGTACCCATGTTGACAGTGCCCATGGTGACGTGCTCATGTTGACAGTGCTCAAAGTGATAGTGCCCATGGTGACATTGCCAAGAGTGACAGTGCCCATGCTGACAGTTCTCATTGTGATAGTGCCCATGGTGACAGTGCACATGGTGATACTTGCAATGGTGACAGTGCTCATGGTGACAGCGCTCATGGTTGCAGTACCCATGGTGACAGTGCTCAAAATGACAGTGACAGTGGTGGCAGTGACCATGGTGACAGTGCCCACGGTGACATTGCCTATAGTGACACTTCTCACAGTGACATTGCCCATGGTGACAGGGCTCATGTTGACGTGCTCATATTGACAGTGCTCACAGCGATAATGTCCATGGTGACATTGCCCATGGTGGAATTGCACACAATGCCATTTCCAACAGTGACAGTGCTCATGCTGAGAGTTGTCATGGTGATAGTGCCCATGGTGACAGTGCACATGGTCATACTGCCAATGGTTAAATTACTCATGGTGACAGTACTCATGGTTGCAGTACCCATGGTGACAGTGCTCAAAATGGCAGTTCCCATGGTGACATTGCCCATGGTGACATTGCCTATGGTGACACTTCTCACGGTGACATTTCCCATGGTGACATGGCTCATGGTGACACACCACATTGTGCCAGTGCCCATGGTGACAGTGTTCACAGTGAAAGTGCCCATGGTAATACTGTTTACTTTGAGAGTGCCCAAGGTGAAAATACACATGGTGACATTACTCATTGAGAAATTGCCCATGGTTACAATTCTCATAGCAACAGTTATGGTGACAGTGCTCATGGTGGCACTGCCCTGGGTGACAGTGCTCGTGGTGTCAGTGCTCATGGTGACAGTGCTCATGATGAGAGTGCCTATGTTGTTAATTCCCATGGTGACACTTCTCACAGTGACACTGACAATGGTTACAGGTCACATGTTGGCCGTGCCCTTGGTGACAGTGCCCATGCAGACAGTACTTATGGTGACAGTGTTATCGGTGATAGTGCCCATGGTGAGAGTGCACATGGTGGTAGTGCACATGGTGGCACTGAAAAATGGTGACAGGGCTCATGGTGACAGTGCTCACGGTAAAAACCCATGCTGACAGTACTCACAGAGACACTGCTCATAGTGGCAGTAACCATGGTGACAGTTCGCACAGTGACAGTGCCCACTGTAGGAGTGCCCATGGAGACATTGCTCATGGTGACACTGACCACGGTGACATTGCCTATGGTGACAGTGCTCATGGTGACAGAGCCCATGTTGACTCTGACCACAGTGAGAATGCTCACGGTGATAGTGCCAATGGTGACAGCACTCATGTTGACAGCACGCATTGTGCAAGGTGCCATGGTGACAGTGACCATGGTGAGAGATCTCACGGTGATAGCACTCACGGTAATAGTCCTGATGGTGACAGTGCAAATGGTGACAATACAGAGGGTGACAGTACTCATGGTGAAAATACCCATGCTAGCAGTTCTCATAGTGACAGTGCTCATGGGGGAAGTACCCATGCTGACAGTGCTCATTGTGGCAGTGCTCATGGTGACAGTACCGATGAGGCCAGTGATTATGGTGATGGTGTTCACAGTGGGTGTTCTCATGGAGATAGTGCTCACGGTGACCGTGCCCATGATGACAGTGCCCAGGGTGACAGTGCTCACGGGGAAAGTGCCAATGATAACATTAACCATGGTGATAGTGCCCCTGGTGACACGGCCCACAGTGACATTACTCATGGTGATAGTGCCATTGGTGACAGTGCTCACGTTGAAGTTGCCCATCCTGACAATGCTCATGGTGACATTGACCTTCGAGATAGTACCCATGTTGACAGTGCCCATGTTGATGTGCTCATGTTGACAGTGCTCAAAGTGATAGTGCCCATGGTGACATTGCCAAGAGTGACAGTGCCCATGCTGACAGTTCTCATTGTGATAGTGCCCATGGTGACAGTGCACATGGTGATACTTGCAATGGTGACAGTGCTCATGGTGACAGCGCTCATGGTGGCAGTACCCATGATGACTGCTCAAAATGACAGTGACAGTGGTGGCAGTGACCATGGTGACAGTGCCCATGGTGACATCGCCTATAGTGACACTTCTCACGGTGACATTGCCAATGGTGACAGGGCTCATGTTGACGTGCTCATATTGACAGTGCTCACAGTGATAGTGCCCATGGTGACATTGCCCATGGTGGAATTGCACACAATGCCAGTTCCCACAGTGACAGTGCTCACGCTGAGAGTTGTCATGGTGATAGTGCCCATGGTGACAGTGCACATGGTCATACTGCCAATGGTGACAGTACTCATGGTTGCAGTACCCATGGTGACAGTGTGCAAAATGGCATTTCCCATGGTGACATTGCCCATGGTGACATTGCCTATGGTGACACATCTCACGTTGACATTTCCCATGGTGACATTGCTCAAGGTGACACACGACATTGTGCCAGTGCCCATGGTGACAGTGCACATTGTGATACTCACAATGGTGACAGTGCTCATGGTGACAGCGCTCATGGTGGCAGTACCCAAGGTGACAGTGCTCACAGTGACAGTGCCCACTGTATGAGTGCCCATGTTGACAGTGCTCATGGTGACACTGACCATGGTGACATTGCCTATGGTGACAGTGCTCATGGTGACAGTGCCCATGGTGACACTGACCACAGTGAGAATGCTCACGGTGATAGTGCCAATGGTGCCAGCACTCATGTTCACAGCCCCCATTGTGCAAGGTGCCATGGTGACAGTGACCATGGTGAGAGATCTCACGGTGATAGCGCTCACGGTAATAGTCCTCATGGTGACAGTGCAAATGGTGACAATACACAGGGTGACAGTACACATGGTGAAAATACCCATGGTAGCAGTTCTCATAGTGACAGTGCTCATGGGGGATGTGCCCATGCTGACAGTGCTCATTGTGGCAGTGCTCATGGTGACAGTACCGATGAGGCCAGTGATTATGTTGATGGTGTTCACAGTGGCTGTGCTCATGGAGATAGTGCTCACGGTGACCGTGCCCATGATGACAGTGCCCAGGGTGACAGTGCTCACGGGGAAAGTGCCAATGATAACATTAACCATGGTGATAGTGCCCCTGGTGACACGGCCCACAGTGACATTGCTCATGGTGATAGTGCCATTGGTGACAGTGCTCACGGTGAAGTTGCCCATCCTGACAATGCTCATGGTGACATTGACCTTCGAGATAGTACCCATGTTGACAGTGCCCATGGTGACGTGCTCATGTTGACAGTGCTCAAAGTGATAGTGCCCATGGTGACATTGCCAAGAGTGACAGTGCCCATGCTGACAGTTCTCATTGTGATAGTGCCCATGGTGACAGTGCACATGGTGATACTTGCAATGGTGACAGTGCTCATGGTGACAGCGCTCATGGTTGCAGTACCCATGGTGACAGTGCTCAAAATGACAGTGACAGTGGTGGCAGTGACCATGGTGACAGTGCCCACGGTGACATTGCCTATAGTGACACTTCTCACAGTGACATTGCCCATGGTGACAGGGCTCATGTTGACGTGCTCATATTGACAGTGCTCACAGCGATAATGTCCATGGTGACATTGCCCATGGTGGAATTGCACACAATGCCATTTCCAACAGTGACAGTGCTCACGCTGAGAGTTGTCATGGTGATAGTGCCCATGGTGACAGTGCACATGGTCATACTGCCAATGGTTAAATTACTCATGGTGACAGTACTCATGGTTGTAGTACCCATGGTGACAGTGCTCAAAATGGTAGTTCCCATGGTGACATTGCCCATGGTGACATTGCCTATGGTGACACTTCTCACGGTGACATTGCCCAAGGTGACATGGCTCATGGTGACACACCACATTGTGCCAGTGCCCATGGTGACAGTGTTCACAGTGAAAGTGCTCATGGTAATACTGTTTACTTTGAGAGTGCCCAAGGTGAAAATACACATGGTGACATTACTCATTGAGAAATTGCCCATGGTTACAATTCTCATAGCAACAGTTGTGGTGACAGTGCTCATGGTGGCACTGCCCTGGGTGACAGTGCTCGTGGTGTCAGTGCTCATGGTGACAGTGCTCATGATGAGAGTGCCTATGTTGTTAATTCCCATGGTGACACTTCTCACAGTGACACTGACAATGGTTACAGGTCACATGTTGGCCGTGCCCTTGGTGACAGTGCCCATGCAGACAGTACTTATGGTGACAGTGTTATCGGTGATAGTGCCCATGGTGAGAGTGCACATGGTGGTAGTGCACATGGTGGCACTGAAAAATGGTGACAGGGCTCATGGTGACAGTGCTCACGGTAAAAACCCATGCTGACAGTACTCACAGAGACACTGCTCATAGTGGCAGTAACCATGGTGACAGTTCGCACAGTGACAGTGCCCACTGTAGGAGTGCCCATGGAGACATTGCTCATGGTGACACTGACCACGGTGACATTGCCTATGGTGACAGTGCTCATGGTGACAGAGCCCATGTTGACTCTGACCACAGTGAGAATGCTCACGGTGATAGTGCCAATGGCGACAGCACTCATGTTGACAGCACGCATTGTGCAAGGTGCCATGGTGACAGTGACCATGGTGAGAGATCTCACGGTGATAGCACTCAAGGTAATAGTCCTGATGGTGACAGTGCAAATGGTGACAATACAGAGGGTGACAGTACACATGGTGAAAATACCCATGGTAGCAGTTCTCATAGTGACAGTGCTCATGGGGGAAGTGCCCATGCTGACAGTGCTCATTGTGGCAGTGCTCATGGTGACAGTACCGATGAGGCCAGTGATTATGGTGATGGTGTTCACAGTGGCTGTGCTCATGGAGATAGTGCTCACGGTGACCGTGCCCATGATGACAGTGCCCAGGGTGACAGTGCTCACGGGGAAAGTGCCAATGAGAACATTAACCATGGTGATAGTGCCCCTGGTGACACGGCCCACAGTGACATTGCTCATGGTGATAGTGCCTTTGGTGACAGTGCTCATGGTGAAATTGCCCTTCCTGACAATGCTCATGGTGACATTGCCCTTCGAGATAGTACCCATGTTGACAGTGCCCATGGTGACGTGCTCATGTTGACAGTGCTCACAGTGATAGTGCCCATGGTGACATTGCCCATGGTGGAAGTGCCCACGGTGCCCTTGCCAACAGTGACACTGCCCACGCTGACAGTTCTCATTGTGATAGTGCCCATGGTGACAGTACACATGGTGATAATCGCAATGGTGACAGTGCTCATGGTGACAGTGCTCATGGTTGCAATACCCATGGTGACAGTGCTCAAAATGACAGTGACAGTGGTGGCAGTGACCATGGTGACAGTGCCCACGGTGACATCGCCTATAGTGACACTTCTCATGGTGACATTGCCCATGGTGACAAGGCTCATGTTGACGTGCTTATATTGACAGTGCTCACAGTGATAGTGCCCATGGTGACATTGCCCATGGTGGAATTGCACACAATGCCAGTTCCCACAGTGACAGTGCTCACGCTGAGGGTTGTCATGGTGATAGTGCCCATGGTGACAGTGCACATGGTCATAATGCCAATGGTGACAGTACTCATGGTTGCAGTACCCATGGTGACAGTGTGCAAAATGGCATTTCCCATGGTGACATTGCCCATGGTGACATTGCCTGTGGTGACACATCTCACGGTGACATTTCCCATGGTGACATTGCTCAAGGTGACACACGACATTGTGCCAGTGCCCATGGTGACAGTGCACATTGTGATACTCACAATGGTGACAGTGCTCATGGTGACAGCACTCATGGTGGCAGTACCCAAGGTGACAGTGCTCACAGTGACAGTGCCCACTGTATGAGTGCCCATGTTGACAGTGCTCATGGTGACACTGACCATGGTGATATTGCCTATGGTGACAGTGCTCATGGTGACAGTGCCCATGGTGACACTGACCACAGTGAGAATGCTCACAGTGATAGTGCCAATGGTGCCAGCACTCATGTTGACAGCCCCCATTGTGCAAGGTGCCATGGTGACAGTGACCATGGTGAGAGATCTCACGGTGATAGCGCTCACGGTAATAGTCCTCATGGTGACAGTGCAAATGGTGACAATACACAGGGTGACAGTACACATGGTGAAAATACCCATGGTAGCAGTTCTCATAGTGACAGTGCTCATGGGGGATGTGCCCATGCTGACAGTGCTCATTGTGGCAGTGGTCATGGTGACAGTACCGATGAGGCCAGTGATTATGGTGATGGTGTTCACAGTGGCTGTGCTCATGGAGATAGTGCTCACGGTGACCGTGCCCATGATGACAGTGCCCAGGGTGACAGTGCTCACGGGGAAATTGCCAATGATAACATTAACCATGGTGATAGTGCCCCTGGTGACACGGCCCACAGTGACATTGCTCATGGTGATAGTGCCATTGGTGACAGTGCTCACGGTGAAGTTGCCCATCCTGACAATGCTCATGGTGACATTGACCTTCGAGATAGTACCCATGTTGACAGTGCCCATGGTGACGTGCTCATGTTGACAGTGCTCAAAGTGATAGTGCCCATGGTGACATTGCCAAGAGTGACAGTGCCCATGCTGACAGTTCTCATTGTGATAGTGCCCATGGTTACAGTGCACATGGTGATACTTGCAATGGTGACAGTGCTCATGGTGACAGCACTCATGGTTGCAGTACCCATGGTGACAGTGCTCAAAATGACAGTGACAGTGGTGGCAGTGACCATGGTGACAGTGCCCACGGTGACATTGCCTATAGTGACACTTCTCACAGTGACATTGCCCATGGTGACAGGGCTCATGTTGACGTGCTCATATTGACAGTGCTCACAGCGATAATGTCCATGGTGACATTGCCCATGGTGGAATTGCACACAATGCCATTTCCAACAGTGACAGTGCTCACGCTGAGAGTTGTCATGGTGATAGTGCCCATGGTGACAGTGCACATGGTCATACTGCCAATGGTTAAATTACTCATGGTGACAGTACTCATGGTTGTAGAACCCATGGTGACAGTGCTCAAAATGGTAGTTCCCATGCTGACATTGCCCATGGTGACATTGCCTATGGTGACACTTCTCACGGTGACATTTCCCATGGTGACATGGCTCATGGTGACACACCACATTGTGCCAGTGCCCATGGTGACAGTGTTCACAGTGAAAGTGCTCATGGTAATACTGTTTACTTTGAGAGTGCCCAAGGTGAAAATACACATGGTGATATTACTCATTGAGAAATTGCCCATGGTTACAATTCTCATAGCAACAGTTGTGGTGACAGTGCTCATGGTGGCACTACCCTGGGTGACAGTGCTCGTGGTGTCAGTGCTCATGGTGACAGTGCTCATGATGAGAGTGCCTATGTTGTTAATTCCCATGGTGACACTTCTCACAGTGACACTGACAATGGTTACAGGTCACATGTTGGCCGTGCCCTTGGTGACAGTGCCCATGCAGACAGTACTTATGGTGACAGTGTTATCGGTGATAGTGCCCATGGTGAGAGTGCACATGGTGGTAGTGCACATGGTGGCACTGAAAAATGGTGACAGGGCTCATGGTGACAGTGCTCACGGTAAAAACCCATGCTGACAGTACTCACAGAGACACTGCTCATAGTGGCAGTAACCATGGTGACAGTTCGCACAGTGACAGTGCCCACTGTAGGAGTGCCCATGGAGACATTGCTCATGGTGACACTGACCACGGTGACATTGCCTATGGTGACAGTGCTCATGGTGACAGAGCCCATGTTGACTCTGACCACAGTGAGAATGCTCACGGTGATAGTGCCAATGGTGACAGCACTCATGTTGACAGCACGCATTGTGCAAGGTGCCATGGTGACAGTGACCATGGTGAGAGATCTCACGGTGATAGCACTCACGGTAATAGTCCTGATGGTGACAGTGCAAATGGTGACAATACAGAGGGTGACAGTACTCATGGTGAAAATACCCATGCTAGCAGTTCTCATAGTGACAGTGCTCATGGGGGAAGTGCCCATGCTGACAGTGCTCATTGTGGCAGTGCTCATGGTGACAGTACCGATGAGGCCAGTGATTATGGTGATGATGTTCACAGTGGCTGTGCTCATGGAGATAGTGCTCACGGTGACCGTGCCCATGATGACAGTGCCCAGGGTGACAGTGCTCACGGGGAAAGTGCCAATGATAACATTAACCATGGTGATAGTGCCCCTGGTGACACGGCCCACAGTGACATTACTCATGGTGATAGTGCCATTGGTGACAGTGCTCACGGTGAATTTGCACATCCTGAGAATGCTCATGGTGACATTGACCTTCGAGATAGTACCCATGTTGACAGTGCCCATGGTGACATGCTCATGTTGACAGTGCTCAAAGTGATAGTGCCCATGGTGACATTGCCCATGGTGGAAGTGCCCACGGTGCCCTTGCCAACAGTGACACTGCCCACGCTGACAGTTCTCATTGTGATAGTGCCCATGGTGACAGTACACATGGTGATAATCGCAATGGTGACAGTGCTCATGGTGACAGTGCTCATGGTTGCAATACCCATGGTGACAGTGCTCAAAATGACAGTGACAGTGGTGGCAGTGACCATGGTGACAGTGCCCACGGTGACATCGCCTATAGTGACACTTCTCACGGTGACATTGCCCATGGTGACAGGGCTCATGTTGACGTGCTTATATTGACAGTGCTCACAGTGATAGTGCCCATGGTGACATTGCCCATGGTGGAATTGCACACAATGCCAGTTCCCACAGTGACAGTGCTCACGCTGAGAGTTGTCATGGTGATAGTGCCCATGGTGACAGTGCACATGGTCATACTGCCAATGGTGACAGTACTCATGGTTGCAGTACCCATGGTGACAGTGTGCAAAATGGCATTTCCCATGGTGACATTGCCCATGGTGACATTGCCTATGGTGACACATCTCACGGTGACATTTCCCATGGTGACATTGCTCAAGGTGACACACGACATTGTGCCAGTGCCCATGGTGACAGTGCACATTTTGATACTCACAATGGTGACAGTGCTCATGGTGACAGCGCTCATGGTGGCAGTACCCAAGGTGACAGTGCTCACAGTGACAGTGCCCACTGTATGAGTGCCCATGTTGACAGTGCTCATGGTGACACTGACCATGGTGACATTGCCTATGGTGACAGTGCTCATGGTGAGAGTGCCCATGGTGACACTGACCACAGTGAGAATGCTCACAGTGATAGTGCCAATGGTGCCAGCACTCATGTTGACAGCACGCATTGTGCAAGATGCCATGGTGACAGTGACCATGGTGAGAGATCTCATGGTGATAGCGCTCACGGTAATAGTCCTCATGGTGACAGTGCAAATGGTGACAATACACAGGGTGACAGTACACATGGTGTAAATACCCATGGTAGCAGTTCTCATAGTGACAGTGCTCATGGGGGATGTGCCCATGCTGACAGTGCTCATTGTGGCAGTGCTCATGGTGACAGTACCGATGAGGCCAGTGATTATGGTGATGGTGTTCACAGTGGCTGTGCTCATGGAGATAGTGCTCACGGTGACCGTGCCCATGATGACAGTGCCCAGGGTGACAGTGCTCACGGGGAAATTGCCAATGATAACATTAACCATGGTGATAGTGCCCCTGGTGACACGGCCCACAGTGACATTGCTCATGGTGATAGTGCCATTGGTGACAGTGCTCACGGTGAAGTTGCCCATCCTGACAATGCTCATGGTGACATTGACCTTCGAGATAGTACCCATGTTGACAGTGCCCATGGTGACGTGCTCATGTTGACAGTGCTCAAAGTGATAGTGCCCATGGTGACATTGCCAAGAGTGACAGTGCCCATGCTGACAGTTCTCATTGTGATAGTGCCCATGGTGACAGTGCACATGGTGATACTTGCAATGGTGACAGTGCTCATGGTGACAGCGCTCATGGTTGCAGTACCCATGGTGACAGTGCTCAAAATGACAGTGACAGTGGTGGCAGTGACCATGGTGACAGTGCCCACGGTGACATTGCCTATAGTGACACTTCTCACAGTGACATTGCCCATGGTGACAGGGCTCATGTTGACGTGCTCATATTGACAGTGCTCACAGCGATAATGTCCATGGTGACATTGCCCATGGTGGAATTGCACACAATGCCATTTCCAACAGTGACAGTGCTCACGCTGAGAGTTGTCATGGTGATAGTGCCCATGGTGACAGTGCACATGGTCATACTGCCAATGGTTAAATTACTGATGGTGACAGTACTCATGGTTGCAGTACCCATGGTGACAGTGCTCAAAATGGCAGTTCCCATGGTGATATTGCCCATGGTGACATTGCCTATGGTGACACATCTCACGGTGACATTTCCCATGGTGACATGGCTCATGGTGACACACCACATTGTGCCAGTGCCCATGGTGACAGTGTTCACAGTGAAAGTGCTCATGGTAATACTGTTTACTTTGAGAGTGCCCAAGGTGAAAATACACATGGTGACATTACTCATTGAGAAATTGCCCATGGTTACAATTCTCATAGCAACAGTTATGGTGACAGTGCTCATGGTGGCACTGCCCTGGGTGACAGTGCTCGTGGTGTCAGTGCTCATGGTGACAGTGCTCATGATGAGAGTGCCTATGTTGTTAATTCCCATGGTGACACTTCTCACAGTGACACTGACAATGGTTACAGGTCACATGTTGGCCGTGCCCTTGGTGACAGTGCCCATGCAGACAGTACTTATGGTGACAGTGTTATCGGTGATAGTGCCCATGGTGAGAGTGCACATGGTGGTAGTGCACATGGTGGCACTGAAAAATGGTGACAGGGCTCATGGTGACAGTGCTCACGGTAAAAACCCATGCTGACAGTACTCACAGAGACACTGCTCATAGTGGCAGTAACCATGGTGACAGTTCGCACAGTGACAGTGCCCACTGTAGGGGTGCCCATGGAGACATTGCTCATGGTGACACTGACCACGGTGACATTGCCTATGGTGACAGTGCTCATGGTGACAGAGCCCATGTTGACTCTGACCACAGTGAGAATGCTCACGGTGATAGTGCCAATGGTGACAGCACTCATGTTGACAGCACGCATTGTGCAAGGTGCCATGGTGACAGTGACCATGGTGAGAGATCTCACGGTGATAGCACTCACGGTAATAGTCCTGATGGTGACAGTGCAAATGGTGACAATACAGAGGGTGACAGTACTCATGGTGAAAATACCCATGCTAGCAGTTCTCATAGTGACAGTGCTCATGGGGGAAGTGCCCATGCTGACAGTGCTCATTGTGGCAGTGCTCATGGTGACAGTACCGATGAGGCCAGTGATTATGGTGATGGTGTTCACAGTGGCTGTGCTCATGGAGATAGTGCTCACGGTGACCGTGCCCATGATGACAGTGCCCAGGGTGACAGTGCTCACGGGGAAAGTGCCAATGATAACATTGACCATGGTGATAGTGCCCCTGATGACACGGCCCACAGTGACATTGCTCATGGTGATAGTGCCTTTGGTGACAGTGCTCATGGTGAAATTGCCCTTCCTGACAATGCTCATGGTGACATTGCCCTTCGAGATAGTACCCATGTTGACAGTGCCCATGGTGACGTGCTCATGTTGATAGTGCTCACAGTGATAGTGCCCATGGTGACATTGCCCATGGTGGAAGTGCCCACGGTGCCCTTGCCAACAGTGACAGTGCCCACGCTGACAGTTCTCATTGTGATAGTGCCCATGGTGACAGTACACATGGTGATAATCGCAATGGTGACAGTGCTCATGGTGACAGTGCTCATGGTTGCAATACCCATGGTGACAGTGCTCAAAATGACAGTGACAGTGGTGGCAGTGACCATGGTGACAGTGCCCACGGTGACATCGCCTATAGTGACACTTCTCACGGTGACATTGCCAATGGTGACAGGGCTCATGTTGACGTGCTTATATTGACAGTGCTCACAGTGATAGTGCCCATGGTGACATTGCCCATGGTGGAATTGCACACAATGCCAGTTCCCACAGTGACAGTGCTCACGCTGAGAGTTGTCATGGTGATAGTGCCCATGGTGACAGTGCACATGGTCATACTACCAATGGTGACAGTACTCATGGTTGCATTACCCATGGTGACAGTGTGCAAAATGGCATTTCCCATGGTGACATTGCCTATGGTGACACATCTCACGGTGACATTTCCCATGGTGACATTGCTCAAGGTGACACACGACATTGTGCCAGTGCCCATGGTGACAGTGCACATTGTGATACACGCAATGGTGACAGTGCTCATCGTGACAGCGCTCATGGTGGCAGTACCCAAGGTGACAGTGCTCACAGTGACAGTGCCCACTGTATGAGTGCCCATGTTGACAGTGCTCATGGTGACACTGACCATGGTGACATTGCCTATGGTGACAGTGCTCATGGTGACAGTGCCCATGGTGACACTGACCACAGTGAGAATGCTCACGGTGATAGTGCCAATGGTGCCAGCACTCATGTTGACAGCCCCTATTGTGCAAGGTGCCATGGTGACAGTGACCATGGTGAGAGATCTCACGGTGATAGCGCTCATGGTAATAGTCCTCATGGTGACAGTGCAAATGGTGAGAATACACAGGGTGACAGTACACATGGTGAAAATACCCATGGTAGCAGTTCTCATAGTGACAGTGCTCATGGGGGATGTGCCCATGCTGACAGTGCTCATTGTGGCAGTGCTCATGGTGACAGTACCGATGAGGCCAGTGATTATGGTGATGGTGTTCACAGTGGCTGTGCTCATGGAGATAGTGCTCACGGTGACCGTGCCCATGATGACAGTGCCCAGGGTGACAGTGCTCACGGGGAAAGTGCCAATGATAACATTAACCATGGTGATAGTGCCCCTGGTGACACGGCCCACAGTGACATTGCTCATGGTGATAGTGCCATTGGTGACAGTGCTCACGGTGAAGTTGCCCATCCTGACAATGCTCATGGTGACATTGACCTTCGAGATAGTACCCATGTTGACAGTGCCCATGGTGACGTGCTCATGTTGACATTGCTCAAAGTGATAGTGCCCATGGTGACATTGCCAAGAGTGACAGTGCCCATGCTGACAGTTCTCATTGTGATAGTGCCCATGGTGACAGTGCACATGGTGACACTTGCAATGGTGACATTGCTCATGGTGACAGCGCTCATGGTTGCAGTACCCATGGTGACAGTGCTCAAAATGACAGTGACAGTGGTGGCAGTGACCATGGTGACAGTGCCCACGGTGACATTGCCTATAGTGACACTTCTCACAGTGACATTGCCCATGGTGACAGGGCTCATGTTGACGTGCTCATATTGACAGTGCTCACAGCGATAATGTCCATGGTGACATTGCCCATGGTGGAATTGCACACAATGCCATTTCCAACAGTGACAGTGCTCACGCTGAGAGTTGTCATGGTGATAGTGCCCATGGTGACAGTGCACATGGTCATACTGCCAATGGTTAAATTACTCATGGTGACAGTACTCATGGTTGCAGTACCCATGGTGACAGTGCTCAAAATGGCAGTTCCCATGGTGACATTGCACATGGTGACATTGCCTATGGTGACACTTCTCACGGTGACATTGCCCATGGTGACATGGCTCATGGTGACACACCACATTGTGCCAGTGCCCATGGTGACAGTGTTCACAGTGAAAGTGCTCATGGTAATACTGTTTACTTTGAGAGTGCCCAAGGTGAAAATACACATGGTGACATTACTCATTGAGAAATTGCCCATGGTTACAATTCTCATAGCAACAGTTATGGTGACAGTGCTCATGGTGGCACTGCCCTGGGTGACAATGCTCGTGGTGTCAGTGCTCATGGTGACAGTGCTCATGATGAGAGTGCCTATGTTGTTAATTCCCATGGTGACACTTCTCACAGTGACACTGACAATGGTTACAGGTCACATGTTGGCCGTGCCCTTGGTGACAGTGCCCATGCAGACAGTACATATGGTGACAGTGTTATCGGTGATAGTGCCCATGGTGAGAGTGCACATGGTGGTAGTGCACATGGTGGCAATGGAAAATGGTGACAGGGCTCATGGTGACAGTGCTCATGGTAAAAACCCATGCTGACAGTACTCACAGAGACACTGCTCATAGTGGCAGTAACCATGGTGACAGTTCGCACAGTGACAGTGCCCACTGTAGGAGTGCCCATGGAGACATTGCTCATGGTGACACTGACCACGGTGACATTGCCTATGGTGACAGTGCTCATGGTGACAGAGCCCATGTTGACTCTGACCACAGTGAGAATGCTCACGGTGATAGTGCCAATGGTGACAGCACTCATGTTGACAGCACGCATTGTGCAAGGTGCCATGGTGACAGTGACCATGGTGAGAGATCTCACGGTGATAGCACTCACGGTAATAGTCCTGATGGTGACAGTGCAAATGGTGACAATACAGAGGGTGACAGTATTCATGGTGAAAATACCCATGCTAGCAGTTCTCATAGTGACAGTGCTCATGGGGGAAGTGCCCATGCTGACAGTGCTCATTGTGGCAGTGCTCATGGTGACAGTACCGATGAGGCCAGTGATTATGGTGATGGTGTTCACTGTGGCTGTGCTCATGGAGATAGTGCTCACGGTGACCGTGCCCATGATGACATTGCCCAGGGTGACAGTGCTCACGGGGAAAGTGCCAATGATAACATTAACCATGGTGATAGTGCCCCTGGTGACACGGCCCACAGTGACATTGCTCATGGTGATAGTGCCTTTGGTGACAGTGCTCATGGTGAAATTGCCCTTCCTGACAATGCTCATGGTGACATTGCCCTTCGAGATAGTACCCATGTTGACAGTGCCCATGGTGACGTGCTCATGTTGACAGTGCTCACAGTGATAGTGCCCATGGTGACATTGCCCATGGTGGAAGTGCCCACGGTGCCCTTGCCAACAGTGACAGTGCCCACGCTGACAGTTCTCATTGTGATAGTGCCCATGGTGACAGTACACATGGTGATAATCGCAATGGTGACAGTGCTCATGGTGACAGTGCTCATGGTTGCAATACCCATGGTGACAGTGCTCAAAATGACAGTGACAGTGGTGGCAGTGACCATGGTGACAGTGCCCACGGTGACATCGCCTATAGTGACACTTCTCACGGTGACATTGCCAATGGTGACAGGGCTCATGTTGACGTGCTTATATTGACAGTGCTCACAGTGATAGTGCCCATGGTGACATTGCCCATGGTGGAATTGCACACAATGCCAGTTCCCACAGTGACAGTGCTCACGCTGAGAGTTGTCATGGTGATAGTGCCCATGGTGACAATGCACATGGTCATACTGCCAATGGTGACAGTACTCATGGTTGCAGTACCCATGGTGACAGTGTGCAAAATGGCATTTCCCATGGTGACATTGCCTATGGTGACACATCTCACGGTGACATTTCCCATGGTGACATTGCTCAAGGTGACACACGACATTGTGCCAGTGCCCATGGTGACAGTGCACATTGTGATACTCGCAATGGTGACAGTGCTCATGGTGACAGCGCTCATGGTGGCAGTACCCAAGGTGACAGTGCTCACAGTGACAGTGCCCACTGTATGAGTGCCCATGTTGACAGTGCTCATGGTGACACTGACCATGGTGACATTGCCTATGGTGACAGTGCTCATGGTGAGAGTGCCCATGGTGACACTGACCACAGTGAGAATGCTCACAGTGATAGTGCCAATGGTGCCAGCACTCATGTTGACAGCACACATTGTGCAAGGTGCCATGGTGACAGTGACCATGGTGAGAGATCTCACGGTGATAGCGCTCACGGTAATAGTCCTCATGGTGACAGTGCAAATGGTGACAATACACAGGGTGACAGTACACATGGTGAAAATACCCATGGTAGCAGTTCTCATAGTGACAGTGCTCATGGGGGATGTGCCCATGCTGACAGTGCTCATTGTGGCAGTGCTCATGGTGACAGTACCGATGAGGCCAGTGATTATGGTGATGGTGTTCACAGTGGCTGTGCTCATGGAGATAGTGCTCACGGTGACCGTGCCCATGATGACAGTGCCCAGGGTGACAGTGCTCACGGGGAAAGTGCCAATGATAACATTAACCATGGTGATAGTGCCCCTGGTGACACGGCCCACAGTGACATTGCTCATGGTGATAGTGCCATTGGTGACAGTGCTCACGGTGAAGTTGCCCATCCTGACAATGCTCATGGTGACATTGACCTTCGAGAGAGTACCCATGTTGACAGTGCCCATGGTGACGTGCTCATGTTGACAGTGCTCAAAGTGATAGTGCCCATGGTGACATTGCCAAGAGTGACAGTGCCCATGCTGACAGTTCTCATTGTGATAGTGCCCATGGTGACAGTGCACATGGTGATACTTGCAATGGTGACAGTGCTCATGGTGACAGCGCTCATGGTTGCAGTACCCATGGTGACAGTGCTCAAAATGACAGTGACAGTGGTGGCAGTGACCATGGTGACAGTGCCCACGGTGACATTGCCTATAGTGACACTTCTCACAGTGACATTGCCCATGGTGACAGGGCTCATGTTGACATGCTCATATTGACAGTGCTCACAGCGATAATGTCCATGGTGACATTGCCCATGGTGGAATTGCACACAATGCCATTTCCAACAGTGACAGTGCTCACGCTGAGAGTTGTCATGGTGATAGTGCCCATGGTGACAGTGCACATGGTCATACTGCCAATGGTTAAATTACTCATGGTGACAGTACTCATGGTTGCAGTACCCATGGTGACAGTGCTCAAATTGGCAGTTCCCATGGTGACATTGCACATGGTGACATTGCCTATGGTGACACTTCTCACGGTGACATTGCCCATGGTGTCATGGCTCATGGTGACACACCACATTGTGCCAGTGCCCATGGTGACAGTGTTCACAGTGAAAGTGCTCATGGTAATACTGTTTACTTTGAGAGTGCCCAAGGTGAAAATACACATGGTGACATTACTCATTGAGAAATTGCCCATGGTTACAATTCTCATAGCAAGAGTTATGGTGACAGTGCTCATGGTGGCACTGCCCTGGGTGACAGTGCTCGTGGTGTCAGTTCTCATGGTGACAGTGCTCATGATGAGAGTGCCTATGTTGTTAATTCCCATGGTGACACTTCTCACAGTGACACTGACAATGGTTACAGGTCACATGTTGGCCGTGCCCTTGGTGACAGTGCCCATGCAGACAGTACTTATGGTGACAGTGTTATCGGTGATAGTGCCCATGGTGAGAGTGCACATGGTGGTAGTGCACATGGTGGCACTGAAAAATGGTGACAGGGCTCATGGTGACAGTGCTCACGGTAAAAACCCATGCTGACAGTACTCACAGAGACACTGCTCATAGTGGCAGTAACCATGGTGACAGTTCGCACAGTGACAGTGCCCACTGTAGGAGTGCCCATGGAGACATTGCTCATGGTGACACTGACCACGGTGACATTGCCTATGGTGACAGTGCTCATGGTGACAGAGCCCATGTTGACTCTGACCACAGTGAGAATGCTCACGGTGAGAGTGCCAATGGTGACAGCACTCATGTTGACAGCACGCATTGTGCAAGGTGCCATGGTGACAGTGACCATGGTGAGAGATCTCACGGTGATAGCACTCACGGTAATAGTCCTGATGGTGACAGTGCAAATGGTGACAATACAGAGGGTGACAGTACTCATGGTGAAAATACCCATGCTAGCAGTTCTCATAGTGACAGTGCTCATGGGGGAAGTACCCATGCTGACAGTGCTCATTGTGGCAGTGCTCATGGTGACAGTACCGATGAGGCCAGTGATTATGGTGATGGTGTTCACAGTGGCTGTGCTCATGGAGATAGTGCTCACGGTGACCGTGCCCATGATGACAGTGCCCAGGGTGACAGTGCTCACGGGGAAAGTGCCAATGATAACATTAACCATGGTGATAGTGCCCCTGGTGACACGGCCCACAGTGACATTACTCATGGTGATAGTGCCATTAGTGACAGTGCTCACGGTGAAGTTGCCCATCCTGACAATGCTCATGGTGACATTGACCTTCGAGATAGTACCCATGTTGACAGTGCCCATGGTGATGTGCTCATGTTGACAGTGCTCAAAGTGATAGTGCCCATGGTGACATTGCCAAGAGTGACAGTGCCCATGCTGACAGTTCTCATTGTGATAGTGCCCATGGTGACAGTGCACATGGTGATACTTGCAATGGTGACAGTGCTCATGGTGACAGCGCTCATGGTGGCAGTACCCATGATGACTGCTCAAAATGACAGTGAGAGTGGTGGCAGTGACCATGGTGACAGTGCCCATGGTGACATCGCCTATAGTGACACTTCTCACGGTGACATTGCCAATGGTGACAGGGCTCATGTTGACGTGCTCATATTGACAGTGCTCACAGTGATAGTGCCCATGGTGACATTGCCCATGGTGGAATTGCACACAATGCCAGTTCCCACAGTGACAGTGCTCACGCTGAGAGTTGTCATGGTGATAGTGCCCATGGTGACAGTGCACATGGTCATACTGCCAATGGTGACAGTACTCATGGTTGCAGTACCCATGGTGACAGTGTGCAAAATGGCATTTCCCATGGTGACATTGCCCATGGTGACATTGCCTATGGTGACACATCTCACGGTGACATTTCCCATGGTGACATTGCTCAAGGTGACACACGACATTGTGCCAGTGCCCATGGTGACAGTGCACATTGTGATACTCACAATGGTGACAGTGCTCATGGTGACAGCGCTCATGGTGGCAGTACCCAAGGTGACAGTGCTCACAGTGACAGTGCCCACTGTATGAGTGCCCATGTTGACAGTGCTCATGGTGACACTGACCATGGTGACATTGCCTATGGTGACAGTGCTCATGGTGACAGTGCCCATGGTGACACTGACCACAGTGAGAATGCTCACGGTGATAGTGCCAATGGTGCCAGCACTCATGTTGACAGCCCCCATTGTGCAAGGTGCCATGGTGACAGTGACCATGGTGAGAGATCTCACGGTGATAGCGCTCACGGTAATAGTCCTCATGGTGACAGTGCAAATGGTGACAATACACAGGGTGACAGTACACATGGTGAAAATACCCATGGTAGCAGTTCTCATAGTGACAGTGCTCATGGGGGATGTGCCCATGCTGACAGTGCTCATTGTGGCAGTGCTCATGGTGACAGTACCGATGAGGCCAGTGATTATGGTGATGGTGTTCACAGTGGCTGTGCTCATGGAGATAGTGCTCACGGTGACCGTGCCCATGATGACAGTGCCCAGGGTGACAGTGCTCAAAATGGTAGTTCCCATGGTGACATTGCCCATGGTGACATTGCCTATGGTGACACATCTCACGGTGACATTTCCCATGGTGACATTGCTCAAGGTGACACACGACATTGTGCCAGTGCCCATGGTGACAGTGCACATTGTGATACTCACAATGGTGACAGTGCTCATGGTGACAGCGCTCATGGTGGCAGTACCCAAGGTGACAGTGCTCACAGTGACAGTGCCCACTGTATGAGTGCCCATGTTGACAGTGCTCATGGTGACACTGACCATGGTGACATTACCTATGGTGACAGTGCTCATGGTGAGAGTGCCCATGGTGACACTGACCACAGTGAGAATGCTCACAGTGATAGTGCCAATGGTGCCAGCACTCATGTTGACAGCACGCATTGTGCAAGGTGCCATGGTGACAGTGACCATGGTCAGAGATCTCATGGTGATAGCGCTCACGGTAATAGTCCTCATGGTGACAGTGCAAATGGTGAGAATACACAGGGTGTCAGTACACATGGTGAAAATACCCATGGTAGCAGTTCTCATAGTGACAGTGCTCATGGGGGATGTGCCCATGCTGACAGTGCTCATTGTGGCAGTGCTCATGGTGACAGTACCGATGAGGCCAGTGATTATGGTGATGGTGTTCACAGTGGCTGTGCTCATGGAGATAGTGCTCACGGTGACCGTGCCCATGATGACAGTGCCCAGGGTGACAGTGCTCACGGGGAAATTGCCAATGATAACATTAACCATGGTGATAGTGCCCCTGGTGACACGGCCCACAGTGACATTGCTCATGGTGATAGTGCCATTGGTGACAGTGCTCACGGTGAAGTTGCCCATCCTGACAATGCTCATGGTGACATTGACCTTCGAGATAGTACCCATGTTGACAGTGCCCATGGTGACGTGCTCATGTTGACAGTGCTCAAAGTGATAGTGCCCATGGTGACATTGCCAAGAGTGACAGTGCCCATGCTGACAGTTCTCATTGTGATAGTGCCCATGGTGACAGTGCACATGGTGATACTTGCAATGGTGACAGTGCTCATGGTGACAGCGCTCATGGTTGCAGTACCCATGGTGACAGTGCTCAAAATGACAGTGACAGTGGTGGCAGTGACCATGGTGACAGTGCCCACGGTGACTTTGCCTATAGTGACACTTCTCACAGTGACATTGCCCATGGTGACAGGGCTCATGTTGACGTGCTCATATTGACAGTGCTCACAGCGATAATGTCCATGGTGACATTGCCCATGGTGGAATTGCACACAATGCCATTTCCAACAGTGACAGTGCTCACGCTGAGAGTTGTCATGGTGATAGTGCCCATGGTGACAGTGCACATGGTCATACTGCCAATGGTTAAATTACTCATGGTGACAGTACTCATGGTTGCAGTACCCATGGTGACAGTGCTCAAAATGGCAGTTCCCATGGTGACATTGCCCATGGTGACATTGCCTATGGTGACACTTCTCACGGTGACATTTCCCATGGTGACATGGCTCATGGTGACACACCACATTGTGCCAGTGCCCATGGTGACAGTGTTCACAGTGAAAGTGCTCATGGTAATACTGTGTACTTTGAGAGTGCCCAAGGTGAAAATACACATGGTGACATTACTCATTGAGAAATTGCCCATGGTTACAATTCTCATAGCAAGAGTTATGGTGACAGTGCTCATGGTGGCACTGCCCTGGGTGACAGTGCTCGTGGTGTCAGTGCTCATGGTGACAGTGCTCATGATGAGAGTGCCTATGTTGTTAATTCCCATGGTGACACTTCTCACAGTGACACTGACAATGGTTACAGGTCACATGTTGGCCGTGCCCTTGGTGACAGTGCCCATGCAGACAGTACTTATGGTGACAGTGTTATCGGTGATAGTGCCCATGGTGAGAGTGCACATGGTGGTAGTGCACATGGTGGCACTGAAAAATGGTGACAGGGCTCATGGTGACAGTGCTCACGGTAAAAACCCATGCTGACAGTACTCACAGAGACACTGCTCATAGTGGCAGTAACCATGGTGACAGTTCGCACAGTGACAGTGCCCACTGTAGGAGTGCCCATGGAGACATTGCTCATGGTGACACTGACCACGGTGACATTGCCTATGGTGACAGTGCTCATGGTGACAGAGCCCATGTTGACTCTGACCACAGTGAGAATGCTCACGGTGAGAGTGCCAATGGTGACAGCACTCATGTTGACAGCACGCATTGTGCAAGGTGCCATGGTGACAGTGACCATGGTGAGAGATCTCACGGTGATAGCACTCACGGTAATAGTCCTGATGGTGACAGTGCAAATGGTGACAATACAGAGGGTGACAGTACTCATGGTGAAAATACCCATGCTAGCAGTTCTCATAGTGACAGTGCTCATGGGGGAAGTACCCATGCTGACAGTGCTCATTGTGGCAGTGCTCATGGTGACAGTACCGATGAGGCCAGTGATTATGGTGATGGTGTTCACAGTGGCTGTTCTCATGGAGATAGTGCTCACGGTGACCGTGCCCATGATGACAGTGCCCAGGGTGACAGTGCTCACGGGGAAAGTGCCAATGATAACATTAACCATGGTGATAGTGCCCCTGGTGACACGGCCCACAGTGACATTACTCATGGTGATAGTGCCATTAGTGACAGTGCTCACGGTGAAGTTGCCCATCCTGACAATGCTCATGGTGACATTGACCTTCGAGATAGTACCCATGTTGACAGTGCCCATGGTGATGTGCTCATGTTGACAGTGCTCAAAGTGATAGTGCCCATGGTGACATTGCCAAGAGTGACAGTGCCCATGCTGACAGTTCTCATTGTGATAGTGCCCATGGTGACAGTGCACATGGTGATACTTGCAATGGTGACAGTGCTCATGGTGACAGCGCTCATGGTGGCAGTACCCATGATGACTGCTCAAAATGACAGTGAGAGTGGTGGCAGTGACCATGGTGACAGTGCCCATGGTGACATCGCCTATAGTGACACTTCTCACGGTGACATTGCCAATGGTGACAGGGCTCATGTTGACGTGCTCATATTGACAGTGCTCACAGTGATAGTGCCCATGGTGACATTGCCCATGGTGGAATTGCACACAATGCCAGTTCCCACAGTGACAGTGCTCACGCTGAGAGTTGTCATGGTGATAGTGCCCATGGTGACAGTGCACATGGTCATACTGCCAATGGTGACAGTACTCATGGTTGCAGTACCCATGGTGACAGTGTGCAAAATGGCATTTCCCATGGTGACATTGCCCATGGTGACATTGCCTATGGTGACACATCTCACGGTGACATTTCCCATGGTGACATTGCTCAAGGTGACACACGACATTGTGCCAGTGCCCATGGTGACAGTGCACATTGTGATACTCACAATGGTGACAGTGCTCATGGTGACAGCGCTCATGGTGGCAGTACCCAAGGTGACAGTGCTCACAGTGACAGTGCCCACTGTATGAGTGCCCATGTTGACAGTGCTCATGGTGACACTGACCATGGTGACATTGCCTATGGTGACAGTGCTCATGGTGACAGTGCCCATGGTGACACTGACCACAGTGAGAATGCTCACGGTGATAGTGCCAATGGTGCCAGCACTCATGTTGACAGCCCCCATTGTGCAAGGTGCCATGGTGACAGTGACCATGGTGAGAGATCTCACGGTGATAGCGCTCACGGTAATAGTCCTCATGGTGACAGTGCAAATGGTGACAATACACAGGGTGACAGTACACATGGTGAAAATACCCATGGTAGCAGTTCTCATAGTGACAGTGCTCATGGGGGATGTGCCCATGCTGACAGTGCTCATTGTGGCAGTGCTCATGGTGACAGTACCGATGAGGCCAGTGATTATGGTGATGGTGTTCACAGTGGCTGTGCTCATGGAGATAGTGCTCACGGTGACCGTGCCCATGATGACAGTGCCCAGGGTGACAGTGCTCAAAATGGTAGTTCCCATGGTGACATTGCCCATGGTGACATTGCCTATGGTGACACATCTCACGGTGACATTTCCCATGGTGACATTGCTCAAGGTGACACACGACATTGTGCCAGTGCCCATGGTGACAGTGCACATTGTGATACTCACAATGGTGACAGTGCTCATGGTGACAGCGCTCATGGTGGCAGTACCCAAGGTGACAGTGCTCACAGTGACAGTGCCCACTGTATGAGTGCCCATGTTGACAGTGCTCATGGTGACACTGACCATGGTGACATTACCTATGGTGACAGTGCTCATGGTGAGAGTGCCCATGGTGACACTGACCACAGTGAGAATGCTCACAGTGATAGTGCCAATGGTGCCAGCACTCATGTTGACAGCACGCATTGTGCAAGGTGCCATGGTGACAGTGACCATGGTGAGAGATCTCATGGTGATAGCGCTCACGGTAATAGTCCTCATGGTGACAGTGCAAATGGTGAGAATACACAGGGTGACAGTACACATGGTGAAAATACCCATGGTAGCAGTTCTCATAGTGACAGTGCTCATGGGGGATGTGCCCATGCTGACAGTGCTCATTGTGGCAGTGCTCATGGTGACAGTACCGATGAGGCCAGTGATTATGGTGATGGTGTTCACAGTGGCTGTGCTCATGGAGATAGTGCTCACGGTGACCGTGCCCATGATGACAGTGCCCAGGGTGACAGTGCTCACGGGGAAATTGCCAATGATAACATTAACCATGGTGATAGTGCCCCTGGTGACACGGCCCACAGTGACATTGCTCATGGTGATAGTGCCATTGGTGACAGTGCTCACGGTGAAGTTGCCCATCCTGACAATGCTCATGGTGACATTGACCTTCGAGATAGTACCCATGTTGACAGTGCCCATGGTGACGTGCTCATGTTGACAGTGCTCAAAGTGATAGTGCCCATGGTGACATTGCCAAGAGTGACAGTGCCCATGCTGACAGTTCTCATTGTGATAGTGCCCATGGTGACAGTGCACATGGTGATACTTGCAATGGTGACAGTGCTCATGGTGACAGCGCTCATGGTTGCAGTACCCATGGTGACAGTGCTCAAAATGACAGTGACAGTGGTGGCAGTGACCATGGTGACAGTGCCCACGGTGACATTGCCTATAGTGACACTTCTCACAGTGACATTGCCCATGGTGACAGGGCTCATGTTGACGTGCTCATATTGACAGTGCTCACAGCGATAATGTCCATGGTGACATTGCCCATGGTGGAATTGCACACAATGCCATTTCCAACAGTGACAGTGCTCACGCTGAGAGTTGTCATGGTGATAGTGCCCATGGTGACAGTGCACATGGTCATACTGCCAATGGTTAAATTACTCATGGTGACAGTACTCATGGTTGCAGTACCCATGGTGACAGTGCTCAAAATGGCAGTTCCCATGGTGACATTGCCCATGGTGACATTGCCTATGGTGACACTTCTCACGGTGACATTTCCCATGGTGACATGGCTCATGGTGACACACCACATTGTGCCAGTGCCCATGGTGACAGTGTTCACAGTGAAAGTGCTCATGGTAATACTGTTTACTTTGAGAGTGCCCAAGGTGAAAATACACATGGTGACATTACTCATTGAGAAATTGCCCATGGTTACAATTCTCATAGCAACAGTTGTGGTGACAGTGCTCATGGTGGCACTGCCCTGGGTGACAGTGCTCGTGGTGTCAGTGCTCAGGGTGACAGTGCTCATGATGAGAGTGCCTATGTTGTTAATTCCCATGGTGACACTTCTCACAGTGACACTGACAATGGTTACAGGTCACATGTTGGCCGTGCCCTTGGTGACAGTGCCCATGCAGACAGTACTTATGGTGACAGTGTTATCGGTGATAGTGCCCATGGTGAGAGTGCACATGGTGGTAGTGCACATGGTGGCACTGAAAAATGGTGACAGGGCTCATGGTGACAGTGCTCACGGTAAAAACCCATGCTGACAGTACTCACAGAGACACTGCTCATAGTGGCAGTAACCATGGTGACAGTTCGCACAGTGACAGTGCCCACTGTAGGAGTGCCCATGGAGACATTGCTCATGGTGACACTGACCACGGTGACATTGCCTATGGTGACAGTGCTCATGGTGACAGAGCCCATGTTGACTCTGACCACAGTGAGAATGCTCACGGTGATAGTGCCAATGGTGACAGCACTCATGTTGACAGCACGCATTGTGCAAGGTGCCATGGTGACAGTGACCATGGTGAGAGATCTCACGGTGATAGCACTCACGGTAATAGTCCTGATGGTGACAGTGCAAATGGTGACAATACAGAGGGTGAGAGTACTCATGGTGAAAATACCCATGCTAGCAGTTCTCATAGTGACCGTGCTCATGGGGGAAGTGCCCATGATGACAGTGCTCATTGTGGCAGTGCTCATGGTGACAGTACCGATGAGGCCAGTGATTATGGTGATGGTGTTCACAGTGGCTGTGCTCATGGAGATAGTGCTCACGGTGACCGTGCCCATGATGACAGTGCCCAGGTTGACAGTGTTCACGGGGAAAGTGCCAATGATAACATTAACCATGGTGATAGTGCCCCTGGTGACACGGCCCACAGTGACATTGCTCATGGTGATAGTGCCTTTGGTGACAGTGCTCATGGTGAAATTGCCCTTCCTGACAATGCTCATGGTGACATTGCCCTTCGAGATAGTACCCATGTTGACAGTGCCCATGGTGACGTGCTCATGTTGACAGTGCTCACAGTGATAGTGCCCATGGTGACATTGCCCATGGTGGAAGTGCCCACGGTGCCCTTGCCAACAGTGACAGTGCCCACGCTGACAGTTCTCATTGTGATAGTGCCCATGGTGACAGTACACATGGTGATAATCGCAATGGTGACATTTCTCATGGTGACAGTGCTCATGGTTGCAATACCCATGGTGACAGTGCTCAAAATGACAGTGACAGTGGTGGCAGTGACCATGGTGACATTGCCCACGGTGACATCGCCTATAGTGACACTTCTCACGGTGACATTGCCAATGGTGACAGGGCTCATGTTGACGTGCTTATATTGACAGTGCTCACAGTGATAGTGCCCATGGTGACATTGCCCATGGTGGAATTGCACACAATGCCAGTTCCCACAGTGACAGTGCTCACGCTGAGAGTTGTCATGGTGATAGTGCCCATGGTGACAGTGCACATGGTCATACTACCAATGGTGACAGTACTCATGGTTGCATTACCCATGGTGACAGTGTGCAAAATGGCATTTCCCATGGTGACATTGCCTATGGTGACACATCTCACGGTGACATTTCCCATGGTGACATTGCTCAAGGTGACACACGACATTGTGCCAGTGCCCATGGTGACAGTGCACATTGTGATACACGCAATGGTGACAGTGCTCATGGTGACAGCGCTCATGGTGGCAGTACCCAAGGTGACAGTGCTCACAGTGACAGTGCCCACTGTATGAGTGCCCATGTTGACAGTGCTCATGGTGACACTGACCATGGTGACATTGCCTATGGTGACAGTGCTCAAGGTGACAGTGCCCATGGTGACACTGACCACAGTGAGAATGCTCACGGTGATAGTGCCAATGGTGCCAGCACTCATGTTGACAGCCCCTATTGTGCAAGGTGCCATGGTGACAGTGACCATGGTGAGAGATCTCACGGTGATAGCGCTCATGGTAATAGTCCTCATGGTGACAGTGCAAATGGTGACAATACACAGGGTGACAGTACTCATGGTGAAAATACCCATGGTAGCAGTTCTCATAGTGACAGTGCTCATGGGGGATGTGCCCATGCTGACAGTGCTCATTGTGGCAGTGCTCATGGTGACAGTACCGATGAGGCCAGTGATTATGGTGATGGTGTTCACAGTGGCTGTGCTCATGGAGATAGTGCTCACGGTGACCGTGCCCATGATGACAGTGCCCAGGGTGACAGTGCTCACGGGGAAAGTGCCAATGATAACATTAACCATGGTGATAGTGCCCCTGGTGACACGGCCCACAGTGACATTGCTCATGGTGATAGTGCCATTGGTGACAGTGCTCACGGTGAAGTTGCCCATCCTGACAATGCTCATGGTGATATTGACCTTCGAGATAGTACCCATGTTGACAGTGCCCATGGTGACGTGCTCATGTTGACAGTGCTCAAAGTGATAGTGCCCATGGTGACATTGCCAAGAGTGACAGTGCCCATGCTGACAGTTCTCATTGTGATAGTGCCCATGGTGACAGTGCACATGGTGATACTTGCAATGGTGACAGTGCTCATGGTGACAGCACTCATGGTTGCAGTACCCATGGTGACAGTGCTCAAAATGACAGTGACAGTGGTGGCAGTGACCATGGTGACAGTGCCCACGGTGACATTGCCTATAGTGACACTTCTCACAGTGACATTGCCCATGGTGACAGGGCTCATGCTGACGTGCACATATTGACAGTGCTCACAGCGATAATGTCCATGGTGACATTGCCCATGGTGGAATTGCACACAATGCCATTTCCAACAGTGACAGTGCTCACGCTGAGAGTTGTCATGGTGATAGTGCCCATGGTGACAGTGCACATGGTCATACTGCCAATGGTTAAATTACTCATGGTGACAGTACTCATGGTTGCAGTACCCATGGTGACAGTGCTCAAAATGGCAGTTCCCATGGTGACATTGCCCATGGTGACATTGCCTATGGTGACACTTCTCACGGTGACATTTCCCATGGTGACATGGCTCATGGTGACACACCACATTGTGCCAGTGCCCATGGTGACAGTGTTCACAGTGAAAGTGCTCATGGTAACACTGTTTACTTTGAGAGTGCCCAAGGTGAAAATACACATGGTGACATTACTCATTGAGAAATTGCCCATGGTTACAATTCTCATAGCAACAGTTATGGTGACAGTGCTCATGGTGACACTGCCCTGGGTGACAGTGCTCGTGGTGTCAGTGCTCATGGTGACAGTGCTCAAGATGAGAGTGCCTATGTTGTTAATTCCCATGGTGACACTTCTCACAGTGACACTGACAATGGTTACAGGTCACATGTTGGCCGTGCCCTTGGTGACAGTGCCCATGCAGACAGTACTTATGGTGACAGTGTTATCGGTGATAGTGCCCATGGTGAGAGTGCACATGGTGGTAGTGCACATGGTGGCACTGAAAAATGGTGACAGGGCTCATGGTGACAGTGCTCATGGTAAAAACCCATGCTGACAGAACTCACAGAGACACTGCTTATAGTGGCAGTATCCATGGTGACAGTTCGCACAGTGACAGTGCCCACTGTAGGAGTGCCCATGGAGACATTGCTCATGGTGACACTGACCACGGTGACATTGCCTATGGTGACAGTGCTCATGGTGACAGAGCCCATGTTGACTCTGACCACAGTGAGAATGCTCACGGTGATAGTGCCAATGGTGACAGCACTCATGTTGACAGCACGCATTGTGCAAGGTGCCATGGTGACAGTGACCATGGTGAGAGATCTCACGGTGATAGCACTCACGGTAATAGTCCTGATGGTGACAGTGCAAATGGTGACAATACAGAGGGTGACAGTACTCATGGTGAAAATACCCATGCTAGCAGTTCTCATAGTGACAGTGCTCATGGGGGAAGTACCCATGCTGACAGTGCTCATTGTGGCAGTGCTGATGGTGACATTACCGATGAGGCCAGTGATTATGGTGATGGTGTTCACAGTGGCTGTGCTCATGGAGACAGTGCTCACGGTGACCGTGCCCATGATGACTTTGCCCAGGGTGACAGTGCTCACGGGGAAAGTGCCAATGATAACATTAACCATGGTGATAGTGCCCCTGGTGACACGGCCCACAGTGACATTGCTCATGGTGATAGTGCCATTGGTGACAGTGCTCACGGTGAAGTTGCCCATCCTGACAATGCTCATGGTGACATTGACCTTCGAGATAGTACCCATGTTGACAGTGCCCATGGTGACGTGCTCATGTTGACAGTGCTCAAAGTGATAGTGCCCATGGTGACATTGCCAAGAGTGACAGTGCCCATGCTGACAGTTCTCATTGTGATAGTGCCCATGGTGACAGTGCACATGGTGACACTTGCAATGGTGACATTGCTCATGGTGACAGCGCTCATGGTTGCAGTACCCATGGTGACAGTGCTCAAAATGACAGTGACAGTGGTGGCAGTGACCATGGTGACAGTGCCCACGGTGACATTGCCTATAGTGACACTTCTCACAGTGACATTGCCCATGGTGACAGGGCTCATGTTGACGTGCTCATATTGACAGTGCTCACAGCGATAATGTCCATGGTGACATTGCCCATGGTGGAATTGCACACAATGCCATTTCCAACAGTGACAGTGCTCACGCTGAGAGTTGTCATGGTGATAGTGCCCATGGTGACAGTGCACATGGTCATACTGCCAATGGTTAAATTACTCATGGTGACAGTACTCATGGTTGCAGTACCCATGGTGACAGTGCTCAAAATGGCAGTTCCCATGGTGACATTGCACATGGTGACATTGCCTATGGTGACACTTCTCACGGTGACATTGCCCATGGTGACATGGCTCATGGTGACACACCACATTGTGCCAGTGCCCATGGTGACAGTGTTCACAGTGAAAGTGCTCATGGTAATACTGTTTACTTTGAGAGTGCCCAAGGTGAAAATACACATGGTGACATTATTCATTGAGAAATTGCCCATGGTTACAATTCTCATAGCAACAGTTATGGTGACAGTGCTCATGGTGGCACTGCCCTGGGTGACAGTGCTCGTGGTGTCAGTGCTCATGGTGACAGTGCTCATGATGAGAGTGCCTATGTTGTTAATTCCCATGGTGACACTTCTCACAGTGACACTGACAATGGTTACAGGTCACATGTTGGCCGTGCCCTTGGTGACAGTGCCCATGCAGACAGTACTTATGGTGACAGTGTTATCGGTGATAGTGCCCATGGTGAGAGTGCACATGGTGGTAGTGCACATGGTGGCAATGGAAAATGGTGACAGGGCTCATGGTGACAGTGCTCATGGTAAAAACCCATGCTGACAGTACTCACAGAGACACTGCTCATAGTGGCAGTAACCATGGTGACAGTTCGCACAGTGACAGTGCCCACTGTAGGAGTGCCCATGGAGACATTGCTCATGGTGACACTGACCACGGTGACATTGCCTATGGTGACAGTGCTCATGGTGACAGAGCCCATGTTGACTCTGACCACAGTGAGAATGCTCACGGTGATAGTGCCAATGGTGACAGCACTCATGTTGACAGCACGCATTGTGCAAGGTGCCATGGTGACAGTGACCATGGTGAGAGATCTCACGGTGATAGCACTCACGGTAATAGTCCTGATGGTGACAGTGCAAATGGTGACAATACAGAGGGTGACAGTACTCATGGTGAAAATACCCATGCTAGCAGTTCTCATAGTGACAGTGCTCATGGGGGAAGTGCCCATGCTGACAGTGCTCATTGTGGCAGTGCTCATGGTGACAGTACCGATGAGGCCAGTGATTATGGTGATGGTGTTCACTGTGGCTGTGCTCATGGAGATAGTGCTCACGGTGACCGTGCCCATGATGACATTGCCCAGGGTGACAGTGCTCACGGGGAAAGTGCCAATGATAACATTAACCATGGTGATAGTGCCCCTGGTGACACGGCCCACAGTGACATTGCTCATGGTGATAGTGCCTTTGGTGACAGTGCTCATGGTGAAATTGCCCTTCCTGACAATGCTCATGGTGACATTGCCCTTCGAGATAGTACCCATGTTGACAGTGCCCATGGTGACGTGCTCATGTTGACAGTGCTCACAGTGATAGTGCCCATGGTGACATTGCCCATGGTGGAAGTGCCCACGGTGCCCTTGCCAACAGTGACAGTGCCCACGCTGACAGTTCTCATTGTGATAGTGCCCATGGTGACAGTACACATGGTGATAATCGCAATGGTGACAGTGCTCATGGTGACAGTGCCCATGGTTGCAATACCCATGGTGACAGTGCTCAAAATGACAGTGACAGTGGTGGCAGTGACCATGGTGACCGTGCCCACGGTGACATCGCCTATAGTGACACTTCTCACGGTGACATTTCCAATGGTGACAGGTCTCATGTTGACGTGCTTATATTGACAGTGCTCACAGTGATAGTGCCCATGGTGACATTGCCCATGGTGGAATTGCACACAATGCCAGTTCCCACAGTGACAGTGCTCACGCTGAGAGTTGTCATGGTGATAGTGCCCATGGTGACAGTGCACATGGTCATACTGCCAATGGTGACAGTACTCATGGTTGCAGTACCCATGGTGACAGTGTGCAAAATGGCATTTCCCATGGTGACATTGCCTATGGTGACACATCTCACGGTGACATTTCCCATGGTGACATTGCTCAAGGTGACACACGACATTGTGCCAGTGCCCATGGTGACAGTGCACATTGTGATACTCACAATGGTGACAGTGCTCATGGTGACAGCGCTCATGGTGGCAGTACCCAAGGTGACAGTGCTCACAGTGACAGTGCCCACTGTATGAGTGCCCATGTTGACAGTGCTCATGGTGACACTGACCATGGTGACATTGCCTATGGTGACAGTGCTCATGGTGACAGTGCCCATGGTGACACTGACCACAGTGAGAATGCTCACGGTGATAGTGCCAATGGTGCCAGCACTCATGTTGACAGCCCCCATTGTGCAAGGTGCCATGGTGACAGTGACCATGGTGAGAGATCTCACGGTGATAGCGCTCACGGTAATAGTCCTCATGGTGACAGTGCAAATGGTGACAATACACAGGGTGACAGTACACATGGTGAAAATACCCATGGTAGCAGTTCTCATAGTGACAGTGCTCATGGGGGATGTGCCCATGCTGACAGTGCTCATTGTGGCAGTGCTCATGGTGACAGTACCGATGAGGCCAGTGATTATGGTGATGGTGTTCACAGTGGCTGTGCTCATGGAGATAGTGCTCACGGTGACCGTGCCCATGATGACAGTGCCCAGGGTGACAGTGCTCACGGGGAAAGTGCCAATGATAACATTAACCATGGTGATAGTGCCCCTGGTGACACGGCCCACAGTGACATTGCTCATGGTGATAGTGCCATTGGTGACAGTGCTCACGGTGAAGTTGCCCATCCTGACAATGCTCATGGTGACATTGACCTTCGAGAGAGTACCCATGTTGACAGTGCCCATGGTGACGTGCTCATGTTGACAGTGCTCAAAGTGATAGTGCCCATGGTGACATTGCCAAGAGTGACAGTGCCCATGCTGACAGTTCTCATTGTGATAGTGCCCATGGTGACAGTGCACATGGTGATACTTGCAATGGTGACAGTGCTCATGGTGACAGCGCTCATGGTTGCAGTACCCATGGTGACAGTGCTCAAAATGACAGTGACAGTGGTGGCAGTGACCATGGTGACAGTGCCCACGGTGACATTGCCTATAGTGACACTTCTCACAGTGACATTGCCCATGGTGACAGGGCTCATGTTGACGTGCTCATATTGACAGTGCTCACAGCGATAATGTCCATGGTGACATTGCCCATGGTGGAATTGCACACAATGCCATTTCCAACAGTGACAGTGCTCATGCTGAGAGTTGTCATGGTGATAGTGCCCATGGTGACAGTGCACATGGTCATACTGCCAATGGTTAAATTACTCATGGTGACAGTACTCATGGTTGCAGTACCCATGGTGACAGTGCTCAAAATGGCAGTTCCCATGGTGACATTGCCCATGGTGACATTGCCTATGGTGACACTTCTCACGGTGACATTTCCCATGGTGACATGGCTCATGGTGACACACCACATTGTGCCAGTGCCCATGGTGACAGTGTTCACAGTGAAAGTGCCCATGGTAATACTGTTTACTTTGAGAGTGCCCAAGGTGAAAATACACATGGTGACATTACTCATTGAGAAATTGCCCATGGTTACAATTCTCATAGCAACAGTTATGGTGACAGTGCTCATGGTGGCACTGCCCTGGGTGACAGTGCTCGTGGTGTCAGTGCTCATGGTGACAGTGCTCATGATGAGAGTGCCTATGTTGTTAATTCCCATGGTGACACTTCTCACAGTGACACTGACAATGGTTACAGGTCACATGTTGGCCGTGCCCTTGGTGACAGTGCCCATGCAGACAGTACTTATGGTGACAGTGTTATCGGTGATAGTGCCCATGGTGAGAGTGCACATGGTGGTAGTGCACATGGTGGCACTGAAAAATGGTGACAGGGCTCATGGTGACAGTGCTCACGGTAAAAACCCATGCTGACAGTACTCACAGAGACACTGCTCATAGTGGCAGTAACCATGGTGACAGTTCGCACAGTGACAGTGCCCACTGTAGGAGTGCCCATGGAGACATTGCTCATGGTGACACTGACCACGGTGACATTGCCTATGGTGACAGTGCTCATGGTGACAGAGCCCATGTTGACTCTGACCACAGTGAGAATGCTCACGGTGATAGTGCCAATGGTGACAGCACTCATGTTGACAGCACGCATTGTGCAAGGTGCCATGGTGACAGTGACCATGGTGAGAGATCTCACGGTGATAGCACTCACGGTAATAGTCCTGATGGTGACAGTGCAAATGGTGACAATACAGAGGGTGACAGTACTCATGGTGAAAATACCCATGCTAGCAGTTCTCATAGTGACAGTGCTCATGGGGGAAGTACCCATGCTGACAGTGCTCATTGTGGCAGTGCTCATGGTGACAGTACCGATGAGGCCAGTGATTATGGTGATGGTGTTCACAGTGGGTGTTCTCATGGAGATAGTGCTCACGGTGACCGTGCCCATGATGACAGTGCCCAGGGTGACAGTGCTCACGGGGAAAGTGCCAATGATAACATTAACCATGGTGATAGTGCCCCTGGTGACACGGCCCACAGTGACATTACTCATGGTGATAGTGCCATTGGTGACAGTGCTCACGGTGAAGTTGCCCATCCTGACAATGCTCATGGTGACATTGACCTTCGAGATAGTACCCATGTTGACAGTGCCCATGTTGATGTGCTCATGTTGACAGTGCTCAAAGTGATAGTGCCCATGGTGACATTGCCAAGAGTGACAGTGCCCATGCTGACAGTTCTCATTGTGATAGTGCCCATGGTGACAGTGCACATGGTGATACTTGCAATGGTGACAGTGCTCATGGTGACAGCGCTCATGGTGGCAGTACCCATGATGACTGCTCAAAATGACAGTGACAGTGGTGGCAGTGACCATGGTGACAGTGCCCATGGTGACATCGCCTATAGTGACACTTCTCACGGTGACATTGCCAATGGTGACAGGGCTCATGTTGACGTGCTCATATTGACAGTGCTCACAGTGATAGTGCCCATGGTGACATTGCCCATGGTGGAATTGCACACAATGCCAGTTCCCACAGTGACAGTGCTCACGCTGAGAGTTGTCATGGTGATAGTGCCCATGGTGACAGTGCACATGGTCATACTGCCAATGGTGACAGTACTCATGGTTGCAGTACCCATGGTGACAGTGTGCAAAATGGCATTTCCCATGGTGACATTGCCCATGGTGACATTGCCTATGGTGACACATCTCACGTTGACATTTCCCATGGTGACATTGCTCAAGGTGACACACGACATTGTGCCAGTGCCCATGGTGACAGTGCACATTGTGATACTCACAATGGTGACAGTGCTCATGGTGACAGCGCTCATGGTGGCAGTACCCAAGGTGACAGTGCTCACAGTGACAGTGCCCACTGTATGAGTGCCCATGTTGACAGTGCTCATGGTGACACTGACCATGGTGACATTGCCTATGGTGACAGTGCTCATGGTGACAGTGCCCATGGTGACACTGACCACAGTGAGAATGCTCACGGTGATAGTGCCAATGGTGCCAGCACTCATGTTCACAGCCCCCATTGTGCAAGGTGCCATGGTGACAGTGACCATGGTGAGAGATCTCACGGTGATAGCGCTCACGGTAATAGTCCTCATGGTGACAGTGCAAATGGTGACAATACACAGGGTGACAGTACACATGGTGAAAATACCCATGGTAGCAGTTCTCATAGTGACAGTGCTCATGGGGGATGTGCCCATGCTGACAGTGCTCATTGTGGCAGTGCTCATGGTGACAGTACCGATGAGGCCAGTGATTATGTTGATGGTGTTCACAGTGGCTGTGCTCATGGAGATAGTGCTCACGGTGACCGTGCCCATGATGACAGTGCCCAGGGTGACAGTGCTCACGGGGAAAGTGCCAATGATAACATTAACCATGGTGATAGTGCCCCTGGTGACACGGCCCACAGTGACATTGCTCATGGTGATAGTGCCATTGGTGACAGTGCTCACGGTGAAGTTGCCCATCCTGACAATGCTCATGGTGACATTGACCTTCGAGATAGTACCCATGTTGACAGTGCCCATGGTGACGTGCTCATGTTGACAGTGCTCAAAGTGATAGTGCCCATGGTGACATTGCCAAGAGTGACAGTGCCCATGCTGACAGTTCTCATTGTGATAGTGCCCATGGTGACAGTGCACATGGTGATACTTGCAATGGTGACAGTGCTCATGGTGACAGCGCTCATGGTTGCAGTACCCATGGTGACAGTGCTCAAAATGACAGTGACAGTGGTGGCAGTGACCATGGTGACAGTGCCCACGGTGACATTGCCTATAGTGACACTTCTCACAGTGACATTGCCCATGGTGACAGGGCTCATGTTGACGTGCTCATATTGACAGTGCTCACAGCGATAATGTCCATGGTGACATTGCCCATGGTGGAATTGCACACAATGCCATTTCCAACAGTGACAGTGCTCACGCTGAGAGTTGTCATGGTGATAGTGCCCATGGTGACAGTGCACATGGTCATACTGCCAATGGTTAAATTACTCATGGTGACAGTACTCATGGTTGTAGTACCCATGGTGACAGTGCTCAAAATGGTAGTTCCCATGGTGACATTGCCCATGGTGACATTGCCTATGGTGACACTTCTCACGGTGACATTGCCCAAGGTGACATGGCTCATGGTGACACACCACATTGTGCCAGTGCCCATGGTGACAGTGTTCACAGTGAAAGTGCTCATGGTAATACTGTTTACTTTGAGAGTGCCCAAGGTGAAAATACACATGGTGACATTACTCATTGAGAAATTGCCCATGGTTACAATTCTCATAGCAACAGTTGTGGTGACAGTGCTCATGGTGGCACTGCCCTGGGTGACAGTGCTCGTGGTGTCAGTGCTCATGGTGACAGTGCTCATGATGAGAGTGCCTATGTTGTTAATTCCCATGGTGACACTTCTCACAGTGACACTGACAATGGTTACAGGTCACATGTTGGCCGTGCCCTTGGTGACAGTGCCCATGCAGACAGTACTTATGGTGACAGTGTTATCGGTGATAGTGCCCATGGTGAGAGTGCACATGGTGGTAGTGCACATGGTGGCACTGAAAAATGGTGACAGGGCTCATGGTGACAGTGCTCACGGTAAAAACCCATGCTGACAGTACTCACAGAGACACTGCTCATAGTGGCAGTAACCATGGTGACAGTTCGCACAGTGACAGTGCCCACTGTAGGAGTGCCCATGGAGACATTGCTCATGGTGACACTGACCACGGTGACATTGCCTATGGTGACAGTGCTCATGGTGACAGAGCCCATGTTGACTCTGACCACAGTGAGAATGCTCACGGTGATAGTGCCAATGGCGACAGCACTCATGTTGACAGCACGCATTGTGCAAGGTGCCATGGTGACAGTGACCATGGTGAGAGATCTCACGGTGATAGCACTCAAGGTAATAGTCCTGATGGTGACAGTGCAAATGGTGACAATACAGAGGGTGACAGTACACATGGTGAAAATACCCATGGTAGCAGTTCTCATAGTGACAGTGCTCATGGGGGAAGTGCCCATGCTGACAGTGCTCATTGTGGCAGTGCTCATGGTGACAGTACCGATGAGGCCAGTGATTATGGTGATGGTGTTCACAGTGGCTGTGCTCATGGAGATAGTGCTCACGGTGACCGTGCCCATGATGACAGTGCCCAGGGTGACAGTGCTCACGGGGAAAGTGCCAATGAGAACATTAACCATGGTGATAGTGCCCCTGGTGACACGGCCCACAGTGACATTGCTCATGGTGATAGTGCCTTTGGTGACAGTGCTCATGGTGAAATTGCCCTTCCTGACAATGCTCATGGTGACATTGCCCTTCGAGATAGTACCCATGTTGACAGTGCCCATGGTGACGTGCTCATGTTGACAGTGCTCACAGTGATAGTGCCCATGGTGACATTGCCCATGGTGGAAGTGCCCACGGTGCCCTTGCCAACAGTGACAGTGGCCTCGCTGAAAGTTCTCATTGTGATAGTGCCCATGGTGACAGTACACATGGTGATAATCGCAATGGTGACAGTGCTCATGGTGAGAGTGCTCATGGTTGCAATACCCATGGTGACAGTGCTCAAAATGACAGTGACAGTGGTGGCAGTGACCATGGTGACAGTGCCCACGGTGACATCGCCTATAGTGACACTTCTCATGGTGACATTGCCCATGGTGACAAGGCTCATGTTGACGTGCTTATATTGACAGTGCTCACAGTGATAGTGCCCATGGTGACATTGCCCATGGTGGAATTGCACACAATGCCAGTTCCCACAGTGACAGTGCTCACGCTGAGGGTTGTCATGGTGATAGTGCCCATGGTGACAGTGCACATGGTCATAATGCCAATGGTGACAGTACTCATGGTTGCAGTACCCATGGTGACAGTGTGCAAAATGGCATTTCCCATGGTGACATTGCCCATGGTGACATTGCCTGTGGTGACACATCTCACGGTGACATTTCCCATGGTGACATTGCTCAAGGTGACACACGACATTGTGCCAGTGCCCATGGTGACAGTGCACATTGTGATACTCACAATGGTGACAGTGCTCATGGTGACAGCACTCATGGTGGCAGTACCCAAGGTGACAGTGCTCACAGTGACAGTGCCCACTGTATGAGTGCCCATGTTGACAGTGCTCATGGTGACACTGACCATGGTGATATTGCCTATGGTGACAGTGCTCATGGTGACAGTGCCCATGGTGACACTGACCACAGTGAGAATGCTCACAGTGATAGTGCCAATGGTGCCAGCACTCATGTTGACAGCCCCCATTGTGCAAGGTGCCATGGTGACAGTGACCATGGTGAGAGATCTCACGGTGATAGCGCTCACGGTAATAGTCCTCATGGTGACAGTGCAAATGGTGACAATACACAGGGTGACAGTACACATGGTGAAAATACCCATGGTAGCAGTTCTCATAGTGACAGTGCTCATGGGGGATGTGCCCATGCTGACAGTGCTCATTGTGGCAGTGGTCATGGTGACAGTACCGATGAGGCCAGTGATTATGGTGATGGTGTTCACAGTGGCTGTGCTCATGGAGATAGTGCTCACGGTGACCGTGCCCATGATGACAGTGCCCAGGGTGACAGTGCTCACGGGGAAATTGCCAATGATAACATTAACCATGGTGATAGTGCCCCTGGTGACACGGCCCACAGTGACATTGCTCATGGTGATAGTGCCATTGGTGACAGTGCTCACGGTGAAGTTGCCCATCCTGACAATGCTCATGGTGACATTGACCTTCGAGATAGTACCCATGTTGACAGTGCCCATGGTGACGTGCTCATGTTGACAGTGCTCAAAGTGATAGTGCCCATGGTGACATTGCCAAGAGTGACAGTGCCCATGCTGACAGTTCTCATTGTGATAGTGCCCATGGTTACAGTGCACATGGTGATACTTGCAATGGTGACAGTGCTCATGGTGACAGCACTCATGGTTGCAGTACCCATGGTGACAGTGCTCAAAATGACAGTGACAGTGGTGGCAGTGACCATGGTGACAGTGCCCACGGTGACATTGCCTATAGTGACACTTCTCACAGTGACATTGCCCATGGTGACAGGGCTCATGTTGACGTGCTCATATTGACAGTGCTCACAGCGATAATGTCCATGGTGACATTGCCCATGGTGGAATTGCACACAATGCCATTTCCAACAGTGACAGTGCTCACGCTGAGAGTTGTCATGGTGATAGTGCCCATGGTGACAGTGCACATGGTCATACTGCCAATGGTTAAATTACTCATGGTGACAGTACTCATGGTTGTAGAACCCATGGTGACAGTGCTCAAAATGGTAGTTCCCATGCTGACATTGCCCATGGTGACATTGCCTATGGTGACACTTCTCACGGTGACATTTCCCATGGTGACATGGCTCATGGTGACACACCACATTGTGCCAGTGCCCATGGTGACAGTGTTCACAGTGAAAGTGCTCATGGTAATACTGTTTACTTTGAGAGTGCCCAAGGTGAAAATACACATGGTGATATTACTCATTGAGAAATTGCCCATGGTTACAATTCTCATAGCAACAGTTGTGGTGACAGTGCTCATGGTGGCACTACCCTGGGTGACAGTGCTCGTGGTGTCAGTGCTCATGGTGACAGTGCTCATGATGAGAGTGCCTATGTTGTTAATTCCCATGGTGACACTTCTCACAGTGACACTGACAATGGTTACAGGTCACATGTTGGCCGTGCCCTTGGTGACAGTGCCCATGCAGACAGTACTTATGGTGACAGTGTTATCGGTGATAGTGCCCATGGTGAGAGTGCACATGGTGGTAGTGCACATGGTGGCACTGAAAAATGGTGACAGGGCTCATGGTGACAGTGCTCACGGTAAAAACCCATGCTGACAGTACTCACAGAGACACTGCTCATAGTGGCAGTAACCATGGTGACAGTTCGCACAGTGACAGTGCCCACTGTAGGAGTGCCCATGGAGACATTGCTCATGGTGACACTGACCACGGTGACATTGCCTATGGTGACAGTGCTCATGGTGACAGAGCCCATGTTGACTCTGACCACAGTGAGAATGCTCACGGTGATAGTGCCAATGGTGACAGCACTCATGTTGACAGCACGCATTGTGCAAGGTGCCATGGTGACAGTGACCATGGTGAGAGATCTCACGGTGATAGCACTCACGGTAATAGTCCTGATGGTGACAGTGCAAATGGTGACAATACAGAGGGTGACAGTACTCATGGTGAAAATACCCATGCTAGCAGTTCTCATAGTGACAGTGCTCATGGGGGAAGTGCCCATGCTGACAGTGCTCATTGTGGCAGTGCTCATGGTGACAGTACCGATGAGGCCAGTGATTATGGTGATGATGTTCACAGTGGCTGTGCTCATGGAGATAGTGCTCACGGTGACCGTGCCCATGATGACAGTGCCCAGGGTGACAGTGCTCACGGGGAAAGTGCCAATGATAACATTAACCATGGTGATAGTGCCCCTGGTGACACGGCCCACAGTGACATTACTCATGGTGATAGTGCCATTGGTGACAGTGCTCACGGTGAATTTGCCCATCCTGAGAATGCTCATGGTGACATTGACCTTCGAGATAGTACCCATGTTGACAGTGCCCATGGTGACATGCTCATGTTGACAGTGCTCAAAGTGATAGTGCCCATGGTGACATTGCCCATGGTGGAAGTGCCCACGGTGCCCTTGCCAACAGTGACACTGCCCACGCTGACAGTTCTCATTGTGATAGTGCCCATGGTGACAGTACACATGGTGATAATCGCAATGGTGACAGTGCTCATGGTGACAGTGCTCATGGTTGCAATACCCATGGTGACAGTGCTCAAAATGACAGTGACAGTGGTGGCAGTGACCATGGTGACAGTGCCCACGGTGACATCGCCTATAGTGACACTTCTCACGGTGACATTGCCCATGGTGACAGGGCTCATGTTGACGTGCTTATATTGACAGTGCTCACAGTGATAGTGCCCATGGTGACATTGCCCATGGTGGAATTGCACACAATGCCAGTTCCCACAGTGACAGTGCTCACGCTGAGAGTTGTCATGGTGATAGTGCCCATGGTGACAGTGCACATGGTCATACTGCCAATGGTGACAGTACTCATGGTTGCAGTACCCATGGTGACAGTGTGCAAAATGGCATTTCCCATGGTGACATTGCCCATGGTGACATTGCCTATGGTGACACATCTCACGGTGACATTTCCCATGGTGACATTGCTCAAGGTGACACACGACATTGTGCCAGTGCCCATGGTGACAGTGCACATTTTGATACTCACAATGGTGACAGTGCTCATGGTGACAGCGCTCATGGTGGCAGTACCCAAGGTGACAGTGCTCACAGTGACAGTGCCCACTGTATGAGTGCCCATGTTGACAGTGCTCATGGTGACACTGACCATGGTGACATTGCCTATGGTGACAGTGCTCATGGTGAGAGTGCCCATGGTGACACTGACCACAGTGAGAATGCTCACAGTGATAGTGCCAATGGTGCCAGCACTCATGTTGACAGCACGCATTGTGCAAGATGCCATGGTGACAGTGACCATGGTGAGAGATCTCATGGTGATAGCGCTCACGGTAATAGTCCTCATGGTGACAGTGCAAATGGTGACAATACACAGGGTGACAGTACACATGGTGTAAATACCCATGGTAGCAGTTCTCATAGTGACAGTGCTCATGGGGGATGTGCCCATGCTGACAGTGCTCATTGTGGCAGTGCTCATGGTGACAGTACCGATGAGGCCAGTGATTATGGTGATGGTGTTCACAGTGGCTGTGCTCATGGAGATAGTGCTCACGGTGACCGTGCCCATGATGACAGTGCCCAGGGTGACAGTGCTCACGGGGAAATTGCCAATGATAACATTAACCATGGTGATAGTGCCCCTGGTGACACGGCCCACAGTGACATTGCTCATGGTGATAGTGCCATTGGTGACAGTGCTCACGGTGAAGTTGCCCATCCTGACAATGCTCATGGTGACATTGACCTTCGAGATAGTACCCATGTTGACAGTGCCCATGGTGACGTGCTCATGTTGACAGTGCTCAAAGTGATAGTGCCCATGGTGACATTGCCAAGAGTGACAGTGCCCATGCTGACAGTTCTCATTGTGATAGTGCCCATGGTGACAGTGCACATGGTGATACTTGCAATGGTGACAGTGCTCATGGTGACAGCGCTCATGGTTGCAGTACCCATGGTGACAGTGCTCAAAATGACAGTGACAGTGGTGGCAGTGACCATGGTGACAGTGCCCACGGTGACATTGCCTATAGTGACACTTCTCACAGTGACATTGCCCATGGTGACAGGGCTCATGTTGACGTGCTCATATTGACAGTGCTCACAGCGATAATGTCCATGGTGACATTGCCCATGGTGGAATTGCACACAATGCCATTTCCAACAGTGACAGTGCTCACGCTGAGAGTTGTCATGGTGATAGTGCCCATGGTGACAGTGCACATGGTCATACTGCCAATGGTTAAATTACTGATGGTGACAGTACTCATGGTTGCAGTACCCATGGTGACAGTGCTCAAAATGGCAGTTCCCATGGTGATATTGCCCATGGTGACATTGCCTATGGTGACACATCTCACGGTGACATTTCCCATGGTGACATGGCTCATGGTGACACACCACATTGTGCCAGTGCCCATGGTGACAGTGTTCACAGTGAAAGTGCTCATGGTAATACTGTTTACTTTGAGAGTGCCCAAGGTGAAAATACACATGGTGACATTACTCATTGAGAAATTGCCCATGGTTACAATTCTCATAGCAACAGTTATGGTGACAGTGCTCATGGTGGCACTGCCCTGGGTGACAGTGCTCGTGGTGTCAGTGCTCATGGTGACAGTGCTCATGATGAGAGTGCCTATGTTGTTAATTCCCATGGTGACACTTCTCACAGTGACACTGACAATGGTTACAGGTCACATGTTGGCCGTGCCCTTGGTGACAGTGCCCATGCAGACAGTACTTATGGTGACAGTGTTATCGGTGATAGTGCCCATGGTGAGAGTGCACATGGTGGTAGTGCACATGGTGGCACTGAAAAATGGTGACAGGGCTCATGGTGACAGTGCTCACGGTAAAAACCCATGCTGACAGTACTCACAGAGACACTGCTCATAGTGGCAGTAACCATGGTGACAGTTCGCACAGTGACAGTGCCCACTGTAGGGGTGCCCATGGAGACATTGCTCATGGTGACACTGACCACGGTGACATTGCCTATGGTGACAGTGCTCATGGTGACAGAGCCCATGTTGACTCTGACCACAGTGAGAATGCTCACGGTGATAGTGCCAATGGTGACAGCACTCATGTTGACAGCACGCATTGTGCAAGGTGCCATGGTGACAGTGACCATGGTGAGAGATCTCACGGTGATAGCACTCACGGTAATAGTCCTGATGGTGACAGTGCAAATGGTGACAATACAGAGGGTGACAGTACTCATGGTGAAAATACCCATGCTAGCAGTTCTCATAGTGACAGTGCTCATGGGGGAAGTGCCCATGCTGACAGTGCTCATTGTGGCAGTGCTCATGGTGACAGTACCGATGAGGCCAGTGATTATGGTGATGGTGTTCACAGTGGCTGTGCTCATGGAGATAGTGCTCACGGTGACCGTGCCCATGATGACAGTGCCCAGGGTGACAGTGCTCACGGGGAAAGTGCCAATGATAACATTGACCATGGTGATAGTGCCCCTGGTGACACGGCCCACAGTGACATTGCTCATGGTGATAGTGCCTTTGGTGACAGTGCTCATGGTGAAATTGCCCTTCCTGACAATGCTCATGGTGACATTGCCCTTCGAGATAGTACCCATGTTGACAGTGCCCATGGTGACGTGCTCATGTTGATAGTGCTCACAGTGATAGTGCCCATGGTGACATTGCCCATGGTGGAAGTGCCCACGGTGCCCTTGCCAACAGTGACAGTGCCCACGCTGACAGTTCTCATTGTGATAGTGCCCATGGTGACAGTACACATGGTGATAATCGCAATGGTGACAGTGCTCATGGTGACAGTGCTCATGGTTGCAATACCCATGGTGACAGTGCTCAAAATGACAGTGACAGTGGTGGCAGTGACCATGGTGACAGTGCCCACGGTGACATCGCCTATAGTGACACTTCTCACGGTGACATTGCCAATGGTGACAGGGCTCATGTTGACGTGCTTATATTGACAGTGCTCACAGTGATAGTGCCCATGGTGACATTGCCCATGGTGGAATTGCACACAATGCCAGTCCCGACAGTGACAGTGCTCACGCTGAGAGTTGTCATGGTGATTGTGCCCATGGTGACAGTGCACATGTTCATACTGCCAATGGTGACAGTACTCATGGTTGCAGTACCCATGGTGACAGTGTGCAAAATGGCATTTCCCATGGTGACATTGCCCATGGTGACATTGCCTATGGTGACACATCTCACGGTGACATTTCCCATGGTGACATTGCTCAAGGTGACACACGACATTGTGCCAGTGCCCATGGTGACAGTGCACATTGTGATACTCGCAATGGTGACAGTGCTCATCGTGACAGCGCTCATGGTGGCAGTACCCAAGGTGACAGTGCTCACAGTGACAGTGCCCACTGTATGAGTGCCCATGTTGACAGTGCTCATGGTGACACTGACCATGGTGACATTGCCTATGGTGACAGTGCTCATGGTGACAGTGCCCATGGTGACACTGACCACAGTGAGAATGCTCACAGTGATAGTGCCAATGGTGCCAGCACTCATGTTGACAGCCCCCATTGTGCAAGGTGACATGGTGACAGTGACCATGGTGAGAGATCTCACGGTGATAGCGCTCACGGTAATAGTCCTCATGGTGACAGTGCAAATGGTGACAATACACAGGGTGACAGTACACATGGTGAAAATACCCATGGTAGCAGTTCTCATAGTGACAGTGCTCATGGGGGATGTGCCCATGCTGACAGTGCTCATTGTGGCAGTGCTCATGGTGACAGTACCGATGAGGCCAGTGATTATGGTGATGGTGTTCACAGTGGCTGTGCTCATGGAGATAGTGCTCACGGTGACCGTGCCCATGATGACAGTGCCCAGGGTGACAGTGCTCACGGGGAAAGTGCCAATGATAACATTAACCATGGTGATAGTGCCCCTGGTGACACGGCCCACAGTGACATTGCTCATGGTGATAGTGCCATTGGTGACAGTGCTCACGGTGAAGTTGCCCATCCTGACAATGCTCATGGTGACATTGACCTTCGAGATAGTACCCATGTTGACAGTGCCCATGGTGACGTGCTCATGTTGACAGTGCTCAAAGTGATAGTGCCCATGGTGACATTGCCAAGAGTGACAGTGCCCATGCTGACAGTTCTCATTGTGATAGTGCCCATGGTGACAGTGCACATGGTGATACTTGCAATGGTGACAGTGCTCATGGTGACAGCGCTCATGGTTGCAGTACCCATGGTGACAGTGCTCAAAATGACAGTGACAGTGGTGGCAGTGACCATGGTGACAGTGCCCACGGTGACATTGCCTATAGTGACACTTCTCACAGTGACATTGCCCATGGTGACAGGGCTCATGTTGACGTGCTCATATTGACAGTGCTCACAGCGATAATGTCCATGGTGACATTGCCCATGGTGGAATTGCACACAATGCCATTTCCAACAGTGACAGTGCTCACGCTGAGAGTTGTCATGGTGATAGTGCCCATGGTGACAGTGCACATGGTCATACTGCCAATGGTTAAATTACTCATGGTGACAGTACTCATGGTTGCAGTACCCATGGTGACAGTGCTCAAAATGGCAGTTCCCATGGTGACATTGCCCATGGTGACATTGCCTATGGTGACACTTCTCACGGTGACATTTCCCATGGTGACATGGCTCATGGTGACACACCACATTGTGCCAGTGCCCATGGTGACAGTGTTCACAGTGAAAGTGCCCATGGTAATACTGTTTACTTTGAGAGTGCCCAAGGTGAAAATACACATGGTGACATTACTCATTGAGAAATTGCCCATGGTTACAATTCTCATAGCAACAGTTATGGTGACAGTGCTCATGGTGGCACTGCCCTGGGTGACAGTGCTCGTGGTGTCAGTGCTCATGGTGACAGTGCTCATGATGAGAGTGCCTATGTTGTTAATTCCCATGGTGACACTTCTCACAGTGACACTGACAATGGTTACAGGTCACATGTTGGCCGTGCCCTTGGTGACAGTGCCCATGCAGACAGTACTTATGGTGACAGTGTTATCGGTGATAGTGCCCATGGTGAGAGTGCACATGGTGGTAGTGCACATGGTGGCACTGAAAAATGGTGACAGGGCTCATGGTGACAGTGCTCACGGTAAAAACCCATGCTCACAGTACTCACAGAGACACTGCTCATAGTGGCAGTAACCATGGTGACAGTTCGCACAGTGACAGTGCCCACTGTAGGAGTGCCCATGGAGACATTGCTCATGGTGACACTGACCACGGTGACATTGCCTATGGTGACAGTGCTCATGGTGACAGAGCCCATGTTGACTCTGACCACAGTGAGAATGCTCACGGTGAGAGTGCCAATGGTGACAGCACTCATGTTGACAGCACGCATTGTGCAAGGTGCCATGGTGACAGTGACCATGGTGAGAGATCTCACGGTGATAGCACTCACGGTAATAGTCCTGATGGTGACAGTGCAAATGGTGACAATACAGAGGGTGACAGTACTCATGGTGAAAATACCCATGCTAGCAGTTCTCATAGTGACAGTGCTCATGGGGGAAGTACCCATGCTGACAGTGCTCATTGTGGCAGTGCTCATGGTGACAGTACCGATGAGGCCAGTGATTATGGTGATGGTGTTCACAGTGGCTGTTCTCATGGAGATAGTGCTCACGGTGACCGTGCCCATGATGACAGTGCCCAGGGTGACAGTGCTCACGGGGAAAGTGCCAATGATAACATTAACCATGGTGATAGTGCCCCTGGTGACACGGCCCACAGTGACATTACTCATGGTGATAGTGCCATTGGTGACAGTGCTCACGGTGAAGTTGCCCATCCTGACAATGCTCATGGTGACATTGACCTTCGAGATAGTACCCATGTTGACAGTGCCCATGTTGATGTGCTCATGTTGACAGTGCTCAAAGTGATAGTGCCCATGGTGACATTGCCAAGAGTGACAGTGCCCATGCTGACAGTTCTCATTGTGATAGTGCCCATGGTGACAGTGCACATGGTGATACTTGCAATGGTGACAGTGCTCATGGTGACAGCGCTCATGGTGGCAGTACCCATGATGACTGCTCAAAATGACAGTGACAGTGGTGGCAGTGACCATGGTGACAGTGCCCATGGTGACATCGCCTATAGTGACACTTCTCACGGTGACATTGCCAATGGTGACAGGGCTCATGTTGACGTGCTCATATTGACAGTGCTCACAGTGATAGTGCCCATGGTGACATTGCCCATGGTGGAATTGCACACAATGCCAGTTCCCACAGTGACAGTGCTCACGCTGAGAGTTGTCATGGTGATAGTGCCCATGGTGACAGTGCACATGGTCATACTGCCAATGGTGACAGTACTCATGGTTGCAGTACCCATGGTGACAGTGTGCAAAATGGCATTTCCCATGGTGACATTGCCCATGGTGACATTGCCTATGGTGACACATCTCACGTTGACATTTCCCATGGTGACATTGCTCAAGGTGACACACGACATTGTGCCAGTGCCCATGGTGACAGTGCACATTGTGATACTCACAATGGTGACAGTGCTCATGGTGACAGCGCTCATGGTGGCAGTACCCAAGGTGACAGTGCTCACAGTGACAGTGCCCACTGTATGAGTGCCCATGTTGACAGTGCTCATGGTGACACTGACCATGGTGACATTGCCTATGGTGACAGTGCTCATGGTGACAGTGCCCATGGTGACACTGACCACAGTGAGAATGCTCACGGTGATAGTGCCAATGGTGCCAGCACTCATGTTCACAGCCCCCATTGTGCAAGGTGCCATGGTGACAGTGACCATGGTGAGAGATCTCACGGTGATAGCGCTCACGGTAATAGTCCTCATGGTGACAGTGCAAATGGTGACAATACACAGGGTGACAGTACACATGGTGAAAATACCCATGGTAGCAGTTCTCATAGTGACAGTGCTCATGGGGGATGTGCCCATGCTGACAGTGCTCATTGTGGCAGTGCTCATGGTGACAGTACCGATGAGGCCAGTGATTATGGTGATGGTGTTCACAGTGGCTGTGCTCATGGAGATAGTGCTCACGGTGACCGTGCCCATGATGACAGTGCCCAGGGTGACAGTGCTCACGGGGAAAGTGCCAATGATAACATTAACCATGGTGATAGTGCCCCTGGTGACACGGCCCACAGTGACATTACTCATGGTGATAGTGCCATTGGTGACAGTGCTCACGGTGAAGTTGCCCATCCTGACAATGCTCATGGTGACATTGACCTTCGAGATAGTACCCATGTTGACAGTGCCCATGGTGACGTGCTCATGTTGACAGTGCTCAAAGTGATAGTGCCCATGGTGACATTGCCAAGAGTGACAGTGCCCATGCTGACAGTTCTCATTGTGATAGTGCCCATGGTGACAGTGCACATGGTGATACTTGCAATGGTGACAGTGCTCATGGTGACAGCGCTCATGGTTGCAGTACCCATGGTGACAGTGCTCAAAATGACAGTGACAGTGGTGGCAGTGACCATGGTGACAGTGCCCACGGTGACATTGCCTATAGTGACACTTCTCACAGTGACATTGCCCATGGTGACAGGGCTCATGTTGACGTGCTCATATTGACAGTGCTCACAGCGATAATGTCCATGGTGACATTGCCCATGGTGGAATTGCACACAATGCCATTTCCAACAGTGACAGTGCTCACGCTGAGAGTTGTCATGGTGATAGTGCCCATGGTGACAGTGCACATGGTCATACTGCCAATGGTTAAATTACTCATGGTGACAGTACTCATGGTTGTAGTACCCATGGTGACAGTGCTCAAAATGGTAGTTCCCATGGTGACATTGCCCATGGTGACATTGCCTATGGTGACACTTCTCACGGTGACATTGCCCATGGTGACATGGCTCATGGTGACACACCACATTGTGCCAGTGCCCATGGTGACAGTGTTCACAGTGAAAGTGCTCATGGTAATACTGTTTACTTTGAGAGTGCCCAAGGTGAAAATACACATGGTGACATTACTCATTGAGAAATTGCCCATGGTTACAATTCTCATAGCAACAGTTGTGGTGACAGTGCTCATGGTGGCACTGCCCTGGGTGACAGTGCTCGTGGTGTCAGTGCTCATGGTGACAGTGCTCATGATGAGAGTGCCTATGTTGTTAATTCCCATGGTGACACTTCTCACAGTGACACTGACAATGGTTACAGGTCACATGTTGGCCGTGCCCTTGGTGACAGTGCCCATGCAGACAGTACTTATGGTGACAGTGTTATCGGTGATAGTGCCCATGGTGAGAGTGCACATGGTGGTAGTGCACATGGTGGCACTGAAAAATGGTAACAGGGCTCATGGTGACAGTGCTCACGGTAAAAACCAATGCTGACAGTACTCACAGAGACACTGCTCATAGTGGCAGTAACCATGGTGACAGTTCGCACAGTGACAGTGCCCACTGTAGGAGTGCCCATGGAGACATTGCTCATGGTGACACTGACCACGGTGACATTGCCTATGGTGACAGTGCTCATGGTGACAGAGCCCATGTTGACTCTGACCACAGTGAGAATGCTCACGGTGATAGTGCCAATGGCGACAGCACTCATGTTGACAGCACGCATTGTGCAAGGTGCCATGGTGACAGTGACCATGGTGAGAGATCTCACGGTGATAGCACTCAAGGTAATAGTCCTGATGGTGACAGTGCAAATGGTGACAATACAGAGGGTGACAGTACACATGGTGAAAATACCCATGGTAGCAGTTCTCATAGTGACAGTGCTCATGGGGGAAGTGCCCATGCTGACAGTGCTCATTGTGGCAGTGCTCATGGTGACAGTACCGATGAGGCCAGTGATTATGGTGATGATGTTCACAGTGGCTGTGCTCATGGAGATAGTGCTCACGGTGACCGTGCCCATGATGACAGTGCCCAGGGTGACAGTGCTCACGGGGAAAGTGCCAATGAGAACATTAACCATGGTGATAGTGCCCCTGGTGACACGGCCCACAGTGACATTGCTCATGGTGATAGTGCCTTTGGTGACAGTGCTCATGGTGAAATTGCCCTTCCTGACAATGCTCATGGTGACATTGCCCTTCGAGATAGTACCCATGTTGACAGTGCCCATGGTGACGTGCTCATGTTGACAGTGCTCACAGTGATAGTGCCCATGGTGACATTGCCCATGGTGGAAGTGCCCACGGTGCCCTTGCCAACAGTGACAGTGCCCACGCTGACAGTTCTCATTGTGATAGTGCCCATGGTGACAGTACACATGGTGATAATCGCAATGGTGACAGTGCTCATGGTGACAGTGCTCATGGTTGCAATACCCATGGTGACAGTGCTCAAAATGACAGTGACAGTGGTGGCAGTGACCATGGTGACAGTGCCCACGGTGACATCGCCTATAGTGACACTTCTCATGGTGACATTGCCCATGGTGACAAGGCTCATGTTGACGTGCTTATATTGACAGTGCTCACAGTGATAGTGCCCATGGTGACATTGCCCATGGTGGAATTGCACACAATGCCAGTTCCCACAGTGACAGTGCTCACGCTGAGGGTTGTCATGGTGATAGTGCCCATGGTGACAGTGCACATGGTCATAATGCCAATGGTGACAGTACTCATGGTTGCAGTACCCATGGTGACAGTGTGCAAAATGGCATTTCCCATGGTGACATTGCCCATGGTGACATTGCCTATGGTGACACATCTCACGGTGACATTTCCCATGGTGACATTGCTCAAGGTGACACACGACATTGTGCCAGTGCCCATGGTGACAGTGCACATTGTGATACTCACAATGGTGACAGTGCTCATGGTGACAGCACTCATGGTGGCAGTACCCAAGGTGACAGTGCTCACAGTGACAGTGCCCACTGTATGAGTGCCCATGTTGACAGTGCTCATGGTGACACTGACCATGGTGATATTGCCTATGGTGACAGTGCTCATGGTGACAGTACCCATGGTGACACTGACCACAGTGAGAATGCTCACAGTGATAGTGCCAATGGTGCCAGCACTCATGTTGACAGCCCCCATTGTGCAAGGTGCCATGGTGACAGTGACCATGGTGAGAGATCTCACGGTGATAGCGCTCACGGTAATAGTCCTCATGGTGACAGTGCAAATGGTGACAATACACAGGGTGACAGTACACATGGTGAAAATACCCATGGTAGCAGTTCTCATAGTGACAGTGCTCATGGGGGATGTGCCCATGCTGACAGTGCTCATTGTGGCAGTGGTCATGGTGACAGTACCGATGAGGCCAGTGATTATGGTGATGGTGTTCACAGTGGCTGTGCTCATGGAGATAGTGCTCACGGTGACCGTGCCCATGATGACAGTGCCCAGGGTGACAGTGCTCACGGGGAAATTGCCAATGATAACATTAACCATGGTGATAGTGCCCCTGGTGACACGGCCCACAGTGACATTGCTCATGGTGATAGTGCCATTGGTGACAGTGCTCACGGTGAAGTTGCCCATCCTGACAATGCTCATGGTGACATTGACCTTCGAGATAGTACCCATGTTGACAGTGCCCATGGTGACGTGCTCATGTTGACAGTGCTCAAAGTGATAGTGCCCATGGTGACATTGCCAAGAGTGACAGTGCCCATGCTGACAGTTCTCATTGTGATAGTGCCCATGGTTACAGTGCACATGGTGATACTTGCAATGGTGACAGTGCTCATGGTGACAGCACTCATGGTTGCAGTACCCATGGTGACAGTGCTCAAAATGACAGTGACAGTGGTGGCAGTGACCATGGTGACAGTGCCCACGGTGACATTGCCTATAGTGACACTTCTCACAGTGACATTGCCCATGGTGACAGGGCTCATGTTGACGTGCTCATATTGACAGTGCTCACAGCGATAATGTCCATGGTGACATTGCCCATGGTGGAATTGCACACAATGCCATTTCCAACAGTGACAGTGCTCACGCTGAGAGTTGTCATGGTGATAGTGCCCATGGTGACAGTGCACATGGTCATACTGCCAATGGTTAAATTACTCATGGTGACAGTACTAATGGTTGTAGAACCCATGGTGACAGTGCTCAAAATGGTAGTTCCCATGCTGACATTGCCCATGGTGACATTGCCTATGGTGACACTTCTCACGGTGACATTTCCCATGGTGACATGGCTCATGGTGACACACCACATTGTGCCAGTGCCCATGGTGACAGTGTTCACAGTGAAAGTGCTCATGGTAATACTGTTTACTTTGAGAGTGCCCAAGGTGAAAATACACATGGTGATATTACTCATTGAGAAATTGCCCATGGTTACAATTCTCATAGCAACAGTTGTGGTGACAGTGCTCATGGTGGCACTGCCCTGGGTGACAGTGCTCGTGGTGTCAGTGCTCATGGTGACAGTGCTCATGATGAGAGTGCCTATGTTGTTAATTCCCATGGTGACACTTCTCACAGTGACACTGACAATGGTTACAGGTCACATGTTGGCCGTGCCCTTGGTGACAGTGCCCATGCAGACAGTACTTATGGTGACAGTGTTATCGGTGATAGTGCCCATGGTGAGAGTGCACATGGTGGTAGTGCACATGGTGGCACTGAAAAATGGTGACAGGGCTCATGGTGACAGTGCTCACGGTAAAAACCCATGCTGACAGTACTCACAGAGACACTGCTCATAGTGGCAGTAACCATGGTGACAGTTCGCACAGTGACAGTGCCCACTGTAGGAGTGCCCATGGAGACATTGCTCATGGTGACACTGACCACGGTGACATTGCCTATGGTGACAGTGCTCATGGTGACAGAGCCCATGTTGACTCTGACCACAGTGAGAATGCTCACGGTGATAGTGCCAATGGTGACAGCACTCATGTTGACAGCACGCATTGTGCAAGGTGCCATGGTGACAGTGACCATGGTGAGAGATCTCACGGTGATAGCACTCACGGTAATAGTCCTGATGGTGACAGTGCAAATGGTGACAATACAGAGGGTGACAGTACTCATGGTGAAAATACCCATGCTAGCAGTTCTCATAGTGACAGTGCTCATGGGGGAAGTGCCCATGCTGACAGTGCTCATTGTGGCAGTGCTCATGGTGACAGTACCGATGAGGCCAGTGATTATGGTGATGATGTTCACAGTGGCTGTGCTCATGGAGATAGTGCTCACGGTGACCGTGCCCATGATGACAGTGCCCAGGGTGACAGTGCTCACGGGGAAAGTGCCAATGATAACATTAACCATGGTGATAGTGCCCCTGGTGACACGGCCCACAGTGACATTACTCATGGTGATAGTGCCATTGGTGACAGTGCTCACGGTGAATTTGCCCATCCTGAGAATGCTCATGGTGACATTGACCTTCGAGATAGTACCCATGTTGACAGTGCCCATGGTGACGTGCTCATGTTGACAGTGCTCAAAGTGATAGTGCCCATGGTGACATTGCCCATGGTGGAAGTGCCCACGGTGCCCTTGCCAACAGTGACACTGCCCACGCTGACAGTTCTCATTGTGATAGTGCCCATGGTGACAGTACACATGGTGATAATCGCAATGGTGACAGTGCTCATGGTGACAGTGCTCATGGTTGAAATACCCATGGTGACAGTGCTCAAAATGACAGTGACAGTGGTGGCAGTGACCATGGTGACAGTGCCCACGGTGACATCGCCTATAGTGACACTTCTCACGGTGACATTGCCCATGGTGACAGGGCTCATGTTGACGTGCTTATATTGACAGTGCTCACAGTGATAGTGCCCATGGTGACATTGCCCATGGTGCAATTGCACACAATGCCAGTTCCCACAGTGACAGTGCTCACGCTGAGAGTTGTCATGGTGATAGTGCCCATGGTGACAGTGCACATGTTCATACTGCCAATGGTGACAGTACTCATGGTTGCAGTACCCATGGTGACAGTGTGCAAAATGGCATTTCCCATGGTGACATTGCCCATGGTGACATTGCCTATGGTGACACATCTCACGGTGACATTTCCCATGGTGACATTGCTCAAGGTGACACACGACATTGTGCCAGTGCCCATGGTGACAGTGCACATTTTGATACTCACAATGGTGACAGTGCTCATGGTGACAGCGCTCATGGTGGCAGTACCCAAGGTGACAGTGCTCACAGTGACAGTGCCCACTGTATGAGTGCCCATGTTGACAGTGCTCATGGTGACACTGACCATGGTGACATTGCCTATGGTGACAGTGCTCATGGTGAGAGTGCCCATGGTGACACTGACCACAGTGAGAATGCTCACAGTGATAGTGCCAATGGTGCCAGCACTCATGTTGACAGCACGCATTGTGCAAGATGCCATGGTGACAGTGACCATGGTGAGAGATCTCATGGTGATAGCGCTCACGGTAATAGTCCTCATGGTGACAGTGCAAATGGTGACAATACACAGGGTGACAGTACACATGGTGTAAATACCCATGGTAGCAGTTCTCATAGTGACAGTGCTCATGGGGGAAGTGCCCATGCTGACAGTGCTCATTGTGGCAGTGCTCATGGTGACAGTACCGATGAGGCCAGTGATTATGGTGATGATGTTCACAGTGGCTGTGCTCATGGAGATAGTGCTCACGGTGACCGTGCCCATGATGACAGTGCCCAGGGTGACAGTGCTCACGGGGAAAGTGCCAATGAGAACATTAACCATGGTGATAGTGCCCCTGGTGACACGGCCCACAGTGACATTGCTCATGGTGATAGTGCCTTTGGTGACAGTGCTCATGGTGAAATTGCCCTTCCTGACAATGCTCATGGTGACATTGCCCTTCGAGATAGTACCCATGTTGACAGTGCCCATGGTGACGTGCTCATGTTGACAGTGCTCACAGTGATAGTGCCCATGGTGACATTGCCCATGGTGGAAGTGCCCACGGTGCCCTTGCCAACAGTGACAGTGCCCACGCTGACAGTTCTCATTGTGATAGTGCCCATGGTGACAGTACACATGGTGATAATCGCAATGGTGACAGTGCTCATGGTGACAGTGCTCATGGTTGCAATACCCATGGTGACAGTGCTCAAAATGACAGTGACAGTGGTGGCAGTGACCATGGTGACAGTGCCCACGGTGACATCGCCTATAGTGACACTTCTCATGGTGACATTGCCCATGGTGACAAGGCTCATGTTGACGTGCTTATATTGACAGTGCTCACAGTGATAGTGCCCATGGTGACATTGCCCATGGTGGAATTGCACACAATGCCAGTTCCCACAGTGACAGTGCTCACGCTGAGGGTTGTCATGGTGATAGTGCCCATGGTGACAGTGCACATGGTCATAATGCCAATGGTGACAGTACTCATGGTTGCAGTACCCATGGTGACAGTGTGCAAAATGGCATTTCCCATGGTGACATTGCCCATGGTGACATTGCCTATGGTGACACATCTCACGGTGACATTTCCCATGGTGACATTGCTCAAGGTGACACACGACATTGTGCCAGTGCCCATGGTGACAGTGCACATTGTGATACTCACAATGGTGACAGTGCTCATGGTGACAGCACTCATGGTGGCAGTACCCAAGGTGACAGTGCTCACAGTGACAGTGCCCACTGTATGAGTGCCCATGTTGACAGTGCTCATGGTGACACTGACCATGGTGATATTGCCTATGGTGACAGTGCTCATGGTGACAGTACCCATGGTGACACTGACCACAGTGAGAATGCTCACAGTGATAGTGCCAATGGTGCCAGCACTCATGTTGACAGCCCCCATTGTGCAAGGTGCCATGGTGACAGTGACCATGGTGAGAGATCTCACGGTGATAGCGCTCACGGTAATAGTCCTCATGGTGACAGTGCAAATGGTGACAATACACAGGGTGACAGTACACATGGTGAAAATACCCATGGTAGCAGTTCTCATAGTGACAGTGCTCATGGGGGATGTGCCCATGCTGACAGTGCTCATTGTGGCAGTGGTCATGGTGACAGTACCGATGAGGCCAGTGATTATGGTGATGGTGTTCACAGTGGCTGTGCTCATGGAGATAGTGCTCACGGTGACCGTGCCCATGATGACAGTGCCCAGGGTGACAGTGCTCACGGGGAAATTGCCAATGATAACATTAACCATGGTGATAGTGCCCCTGGTGACACGGCCCACAGTGACATTGCTCATGGTGATAGTGCCATTGGTGACAGTGCTCACGGTGAAGTTGCCCATCCTGACAATGCTCATGGTGACATTGACCTTCGAGATAGTACCCATGTTGACAGTGCCCATGGTGACGTGCTCATGTTGACAGTGCTCAAAGTGATAGTGCCCATGGTGACATTGCCAAGAGTGACAGTGCCCATGCTGACAGTTCTCATTGTGATAGTGCCCATGGTTACAGTGCACATGGTGATACTTGCAATGGTGACAGTGCTCATGGTGACAGCACTCATGGTTGCAGTACCCATGGTGACAGTGCTCAAAATGACAGTGACAGTGGTGGCAGTGACCATGGTGACAGTGCCCACGGTGACATTGCCTATAGTGACACTTCTCACAGTGACATTGCCCATGGTGACAGGGCTCATGTTGACGTGCTCATATTGACAGTGCTCACAGCGATAATGTCCATGGTGACATTGCCCATGGTGGAATTGCACACAATGCCATTTCCAACAGTGACAGTGCTCACGCTGAGAGTTGTCATGGTGATAGTGCCCATGGTGACAGTGCACATGGTCATACTGCCAATGGTTAAATTACTCATGGTGACAGTACTAATGGTTGTAGAACCCATGGTGACAGTGCTCAAAATGGTAGTTCCCATGCTGACATTGCCCATGGTGACATTGCCTATGGTGACACTTCTCACGGTGACATTTCCCATGGTGACATGGCTCATGGTGACACACCACATTGTGCCAGTGCCCATGGTGACAGTGTTCACAGTGAAAGTGCTCATGGTAATACTGTTTACTTTGAGAGTGCCCAAGGTGAAAATACACATGGTGATATTACTCATTGAGAAATTGCCCATGGTTACAATTCTCATAGCAACAGTTGTGGTGACAGTGCTCATGGTGGCACTGCCCTGGGTGACAGTGCTCGTGGTGTCAGTGCTCATGGTGACAGTGCTCATGATGAGAGTGCCTATGTTGTTAATTCCCATGGTGACACTTCTCACAGTGACACTGACAATGGTTACAGGTCACATGTTGGCCGTGCCCTTGGTGACAGTGCCCATGCAGACAGTACTTATGGTGACAGTGTTATCGGTGATAGTGCCCATGGTGAGAGTGCACATGGTGGTAGTGCACATGGTGGCACTGAAAAATGGTGACAGGGCTCATGGTGACAGTGCTCACGGTAAAAACCCATGCTGACAGTACTCACAGAGACACTGCTCATAGTGGCAGTAACCATGGTGACAGTTCGCACAGTGACAGTGCCCACTGTAGGAGTGCCCATGGAGACATTGCTCATGGTGACACTGACCACGGTGACATTGCCTATGGTGACAGTGCTCATGGTGACAGAGCCCATGTTGACTCTGACCACAGTGAGAATGCTCACGGTGATAGTGCCAATGGTGACAGCACTCATGTTGACAGCACGCATTGTGCAAGGTGCCATGGTGACAGTGACCATGGTGAGAGATCTCACGGTGATAGCACTCACGGTAATAGTCCTGATGGTGACAGTGCAAATGGTGACAATACAGAGGGTGACAGTACTCATGGTGAAAATACCCATGCTAGCAGTTCTCATAGTGACAGTGCTCATGGGGGAAGTGCCCATGCTGACAGTGCTCATTGTGGCAGTGCTCATGGTGACAGTACCGATGAGGCCAGTGATTATGGTGATGATGTTCACAGTGGCTGTGCTCATGGAGATAGTGCTCACGGTGACCGTGCCCATGATGACAGTGCCCAGGGTGACAGTGCTCACGGGGAAAGTGCCAATGATAACATTAACCATGGTGATAGTGCCCCTGGTGACACGGCCCACAGTGACATTACTCATGGTGATAGTGCCATTGGTGACAGTGCTCACGGTGAAGTTGCCCATCCTGACAATGCTCATGGTGACATTGACCTTCGAGATAGTACCCATGTTGACAGTGCCCATGGTGACGTGCTCATGTTGACAGTGCTCAAAGTGATAGTGCCCATGGTGACATTGCCCATGGTGGAAGTGCCCACGGTGCCCTTGCCAACAGTGACACTGCCCACGCTGACAGTTCTCATTGTGATAGTGCCCATGGTGACAGTACACATGGTGATAATCGCAATGGTGACAGTGCTCATGGTGACAGTGCTCATGGTTGAAATACCCATGGTGACAGTGCTCAAAATGACAGTGACAGTGGTGGCAGTGACCATGGTGACAGTGCCCACGGTGACATCGCCTATAGTGACACTTCTCACGGTGACATTGCCCATGGTGACAGGGCTCATGTTGACGTGCTTATATTGACAGTGCTCACAGTGATAGTGCCCATGGTGACATTGCCCATGGTGCAATTGCACACAATGCCAGTTCCCACAGTGACAGTGCTCACGCTGAGAGTTGTCATGGTGATAGTGCCCATGGTGACAGTGCACATGTTCATACTGCCAATGGTGACAGTACTCATGGTTGCAGTACCCATGGTGACAGTGTGCAAAATGGCATTTCCCATGGTGACATTGCCCATGGTGACATTGCCTATGGTGACACATCTCACGGTGACATTTCCCATGGTGACATTGCTCAAGGTGACACACGACATTGTGCCAGTGCCCATGGTGACAGTGCACATTTTGATACTCACAATGGTGACAGTGCTCATGGTGACAGCGCTCATGGTGGCAGTACCCAAGGTGACAGTGCTCACAGTGACAGTGCCCACTGTATGAGTGCCCATGTTGACAGTGCTCATGGTGACACTGACCATGGTGACATTGCCTATGGTGACAGTGACCATGGTGAGAGATCTCATGGTGATAGCGCTCACGGTAATAGTCCTCATGGTGACAGTGCAAATGGTGACAATACACAGGGTGACAGTACACATGGTGTAAATACCCATGGTAGCAGTTCTCATAGTGACAGTGCTCATGGGGGATGTGCCCATGCTGACAGTGCTCATTGTGGCAGTGCTCATGGTGACAGTACCGATGAGGCCAGTGATTATGGTGATGGTGTTCACAGTGGCTGTGCTCATGGAGATAGTGCTCACGGTGACCGTGCCCATGATGACAGTGCCCAGGGTGACAGTGCTCACGGGGAAATTGCCAATGATAACATTAACCATGGTGATAGTGCCCCTGGTGACACGGCCCACAGTGACATTGCTCATGGTGATAGTGCCATTGGTGACAGTGCTCACGGTGAAGTTGCCCATCCTGACAATGCTCATGGTGACATTGACCTTCGAGATAGTACCCATGTTGACAGTGCCCATGGTGACGTGCTCATGTTGACAGTGCTCAAAGTGATAGTGCCCATGGTGACATTGCCAAGAGTGACAGTGCCCATGCTGACAGTTCTCATTGTGATAGTGCCCATGGTGACAGTGCACATGGTGATACTTGCAATGGTGACAGTGCTCATGGTGACAGCGCTCATGGTTGCAGTACCCATGGTGACAGTGCTCAAAATGACAGTGACAGTGGTGGCAGTGACCATGGTGACAGTGCCCACGGTGACATTGCCTATAGTGACACTTCTCACAGTGACATTGCCCATGGTGACAGGGCTCATGTTGACGTGCTCATATTGACAGTGCTCACAGCGATAATGTCCATGGTGACATTGCCCATGGTGGAATTGCACACAATGCCATTTCCAACAGTGACAGTGCTCACGCTGAGAGTTGTCATGGTGATAGTGCCCATGGTGACAGTGCACATGGTCATACTGCCAATGGTTAAATTACTCATGGTGACAGTACTCATGGTTGCAGTACCCATGGTGACAGTGCTCAAAATGGCAGTTCCCATGGTGACATTGCCCATGGTGACATTGTCTATGGTGACACATCTCACGGTGACATTTCCCATGGTGACATGGCTCATGGTGACACACCACATTGTGCCAGTGCCCATGGTGACAGTGTTCACAGTGAAAGTGCTCATGGTAATACTGTTTACTTTGAGAGTGCCCAAGGTGAAAATACACATGGTGACATTACTCATTGAGAAATTGCCCATGGTTACAATTCTCATAGCAACAGTTATGGTGACAGTGCTCATGGTGGCACTGCCCTGGGTGACAGTGCTCGTGGTGTCAGTGCTCATGGTGACAGTGCTCATGATGAGAGTGCCTATGTTGTTAATTCCCATGGTGACACTTCTCACAGTGACACTGACAATGGTTACAGGTCACATGTTGGCCGTGCCCTTGGTGACAGTGCCCATGCAGACAGTACTTATGGTGACAGTGTTATCGGTGATAGTGCCCATGGTGAGAGTGCACATGGTGGTAGTGCACATGGTGGCAGTGAAAAATGGTGACAGGGCTCATGGTGACAGTGCTCACGGTAAAAACCCATGCTGACAGTACTCACAGAGACACTGCTCATAGTGGCAGTAACCATGGTGACAGTTCGCACAGTGACAGTGCCCACTGTAGGGGTGCCCATGGAGACATTGCTCATGGTGACACTGACCACGGTGACATTGCCTATGGTGACAGTGCTCATGGTGACAGAGCCCATGTTGACTCTGACCACAGTGAGAATGCTCACGGTGATAGTGCCAATGGTGACAGCACTCATGTTGACAGCACGCATTGTGCAAGGTGCCATGGTGACAGTGACCATGGTGAGAGATCTCACGGTGATAGCACTCACGGTAATAGTCCTGATGGTGACAGTGCAAATGGTGACAATACAGAGGGTGACAGTACTCATGGTGAAAATACCCATGCTAGCAGTTCTCATAGTGACAGTGCTCATGGGGGAAGTGCCCATGCTGACAGTGCTCATTGTGGCAGTGCTCATGGTGACAGTACCGATGAGGCCAGTGATTATGGTGATGGTGTTCACAGTGGCTGTGCTCATGGAGATAGTGCTCACGGTGACCGTGCCCATGATGACAGTGCCCAGGGTGACAGTGCTCACGGGGAAAGTGCCAATGATAACATTGACCATGGTGATAGTGCCCCTGGTGACACGGCCCACAGTGACATTGCTCATGGTGATAGTGCCTTTGGTGACAGTGCTCATGGTGAAATTGCCCTTCCTGACAATGCTCATGGTGACATTGCCCTTCGAGATAGTACCCATGTTGACAGTGCCCATGGTGACGTGCTCATGTTGATAGTGCTCACAGTGATAGTGCCCATGGTGACATTGCCCATGGTGGAAGTGCCCACGGTGCCCTTGCCAACAGTGACAGTGCCCACGCTGACAGTTCTCATTGTGATAGTGCCCATGGTGACAGTACACATGGTGATAATCGCAATGGTGACAGTGCTCATGGTGACAGTGCTCATGGTTGCAATACCCATGGTGACAGTGCTCAAAATGACAGTGACAGTGGTGGCAGTGACCATGGTGACAGTGCCCACGGTGACATCGCCTATAGTGACACTTCTCACGGTGACATTGCCAATGGTGACAGGGCTCATGTTGACGTGCTTATATTGACAGTGCTCACAGTGATAGTGCCCATGGTGACATTGCCCATGGTGGAATTGCACACAATGCCAGTCCCGACAGTGACAGTGCTCACGCTGAGAGTTGTCATTGTGATTGTGCCCATGGTGACAGTGCACATGGTCATACTGCCAATGGTGACAGTACTCATGGTTGCAGTACCCATGGTGACAGTGTGCAAAATGGCATTTCCCATGGTGACATTGCCCATGGTGACATTGCCTATGGTGACACATCTCACGGTGACATTTCCCATGGTGACATTGCTCAAGGTGACACACGACATTGTGCCAGTGCCCATGGTGACAGTGCCCATTGTGATACTCGCAATGGTGACAGTGCTCATCGTGACAGCGCTCATGGTGGCAGTACCCAAGGTGACAGTGCTCACAGTGACAGTGCCCACTGTATGAGTGCCCAGGTTGACAGTGCTCATGGTGACACTGACCATGGTGACATTGCCTATGGTGACAGTGCTCATGGTGACAGTGCCCATGGTGACACTGACCACAGTGAGAATGCTCACAGTGATAGTGCCAATGGTGCCAGCACTCATGTTGACAGCACGCATTGTGCAAGATGCCATGGTGACAGTGACCATGGTGAGAGATCTCATGGTGATAGCGCTCACGGTAATAGTCCTCATGGTGACAGTGCAAATGGTGACAATACACAGGGTGACAGTACACATGGTGTAAATACCCATGGTAGCAGTTCTCATAGTGACAGTGCTCATGGGGGATGTGCCCATGCTGACAGTGCTCATTGTGGCAGTGCTCATGGTGACAGTACCGATGAGGCCAGTGATTATGGTGATGGTGTTCACAGTGGCTGTGCTCATGGAGATAGTGCTCACGGTGACCGTGCCCATGATGACAGTGCCCAGGGTGACAGTGCTCACGGGGAAATTGCCAATGATAACATTAACCATGGTGATAGTGCCCCTGGTGACACGGCCCACAGTGACATTGCTCATGGTGATAGTGCCATTGGTGACAGTGCTCACGGTGAAGTTGCCCATCCTGACAATGCTCATGGTGACATTGACCTTCGAGATAGTACCCATGTTGACAGTGCCCATGGTGACGTGCTCATGTTGACAGTGCTCAAAGTGATAGTGCCCATGGTGACATTGCCAAGAGTGACAGTGCCCATGCTGACAGTTCTCATTGTGATAGTGCCCATGGTGACAGTGCACATGGTGATACTTGCAATGGTGACAGTGCTCATGGTGACAGCGCTCATGGTTGCAGTACCCATGGTGACAGTGCTCAAAATGACAGTGACAGTGGTGGCAGTGACCATGGTGACAGTGCCCACGGTGACATTGCCTATAGTGACACTTCTCACAGTGACATTGCCCATGGTGACAGGGCTCATGTTGACGTGCTCATATTGACAGTGCTCACAGCGATAATGTCCATGGTGACATTGCCCATGGTGGAATTGCACACAATGCCATTTCCAACAGTGACAGTGCTCACGCTGAGAGTTGTCATGGTGATAGTGCCCATGGTGACAGTGCACATGGTCATACTGCCAATGGTTAAATTACTCATGGTGACAGTACTCATGGTTGCAGTACCCATGGTGACAGTGCTCAAAATGGCAGTTCCCATGGTGACATTGCCCATGGTGACATTGTCTATGGTGACACATCTCACGGTGACATTTCCCATGGTGACATGGCTCATGGTGACACACCACATTGTGCCAGTGCCCATGGTGACAGTGTTCACAGTGAAAGTGCTCATGGTAATACTGTTTACTTTGAGAGTGCCCAAGGTGAAAATACACATGGTGACATTACTCATTGAGAAATTGCCCATGGTTACAATTCTCATAGCAACAGTTATGGTGACAGTGCTCATGGTGGCACTGCCCTGGGTGACAGTGCTCGTGGTGTCAGTGCTCATGGTGACAGTGCTCATGATGAGAGTGCCTATGTTGTTAATTCCCATGGTGACACTTCTCACAGTGACACTGACAATGGTTACAGGTCACATGTTGGCCGTGCCCTTGGTGACAGTGCCCATGCAGACAGTACTTATGGTGACAGTGTTATCGGTGATAGTGCCCATGGTGAGAGTGCACATGGTGGTAGTGCACATGGTGGCAGTGAAAAATGGTGACAGGGCTCATGGTGACAGTGCTCACGGTAAAAACCCATGCTGACAGTACTCACAGAGACACTGCTCATAGTGGCAGTAACCATGGTGACAGTTCGCACAGTGACAGTGCCCACTGTAGGGGTGCCCATGGAGACATTGCTCATGGTGACACTGACCACGGTGACATTGCCTATGGTGACAGTGCTCATGGTGACAGAGCCCATGTTGACTCTGACCACAGTGAGAATGCTCACGGTGATAGTGCCAATGGTGACAGCACTCATGTTGACAGCACGCATTGTGCAAGGTGCCATGGTGACAGTGACCATGGTGAGAGATCTCACGGTGATAGCACTCACGGTAATAGTCCTGATGGTGACAGTGCAAATGGTGACAATACAGAGGGTGACAGTACTCATGGTGAAAATACCCATGCTAGCAGTTCTCATAGTGACAGTGCTCATGGGGGAAGTGCCCATGCTGACAGTGCTCATTGTGGCAGTGCTCATGGTGACAGTACCGATGAGGCCAGTGATTATGGTGATGGTGTTCACAGTGGCTGTGCTCATGGAGATAGTGCTCACGGTGACCGTGCCCATGATGACAGTGCCCAGGGTGACAGTGCTCACGGGGAAAGTGCCAATGATAACATTGACCATGGTGATAGTGCCCCTGGTGACACGGCCCACAGTGACATTGCTCATGGTGATAGTGCCTTTGGTGACAGTGCTCATGGTGAAATTGCCCTTCCTGACAATGCTCATGGTGACATTGCCCTTCGAGATAGTACCCATGTTGACAGTGCCCATGGTGACGTGCTCATGTTGATAGTGCTCACAGTGATAGTGCCCATGGTGACATTGCCCATGGTGGAAGTGCCCACGGTGCCCTTGCCAACAGTGACAGTGCCCACGCTGACAGTTCTCATTGTGATAGTGCCCATGGTGACAGTACACATGGTGATAATCGCAATGGTGACAGTGCTCATGGTGACAGTGCTCATGGTTGCAATACCCATGGTGACAGTGCTCAAAATGACAGTGACAGTGGTGGCAGTGACCATGGTGACAGTGCCCACGGTGACATCGCCTATAGTGACACTTCTCACGGTGACATTGCCAATGGTGACAGGGCTCATGTTGACGTGCTTATATTGACAGTGCTCACAGTGATAGTGCCCATGGTGACATTGCCCATGGTGGAATTGCACACAATGCCAGTCCCGACAGTGACAGTGCTCACGCTGAGAGTTGTCATTGTGATTGTGCCCATGGTGACAGTGCACATGGTCATACTGCCAATGGTGACAGTACTCATGGTTGCAGTACCCATGGTGACAGTGTGCAAAATGGCATTTCCCATGGTGACATTGCCCATGGTGACATTGCCTATGGTGACACATCTCACGGTGACATTTCCCATGGTGACATTGCTCAAGGTGACACACGACATTGTGCCAGTGCCCATGGTGACAGTGCCCATTGTGATACTCGCAATGGTGACAGTGCTCATCGTGACAGCGCTCATGGTGGCAGTACCCAAGGTGACAGTGCTCACAGTGACAGTGCCCACTGTATGAGTGCCCAGGTTGACAGTGCTCATGGTGACACTGACCATGGTGACATTGCCTATGGTGACAGTGCTCATGGTGACAGTGCCCATGGTGACACTGACCACAGTGAGAATGCTCACAGTGATAGTGCCAATGGTGCCAGCACTCATGTTGACAGCCACCATTGTGCAAGGTGACATGGTGACAGTGACCATGGTGAGAGATCTCACGGTGATAGCGCTCACGGTAATAGTCCTCATGGTGACAGTGCAAATGGTGACAATACAGAGGGTGACAGTACACATGGTGAAAATACCCATGGTAGCAGTTCTCATAGTGACAGTGCTCATGGGGGATGTGCCCATGCTGACAGTGCTCATTGTGGCAGTGCTCATGGTGACAGTACCGATGAGGCCAGTGATTATGGTGATGGTGTTCACAGTGGCTGTGCTCATGGAGATAGTGCTCACGGTGACCGTGCCCATGATGACAGTGCCCAGGGTGACAGTGCTCACGGGGAAAGTGCCAATGATAACATTAACCATGGTGATAGTGCCCCTGGTGACACGGCCCACAGTGACATTGCTCATGGTGATAGTGCCATTGGTGACAGTGCTCACGGTGAAGTTGCCCATCCTGACAATGCTCATGGTGACATTGACCTTCGAGATAGTACCCATGTTGACAGTGCCCATGGTGACGTGCTCATGTTGACAGTGCTCAAAGTGATAGTGCCCATGGTGACATTGCCAAGAGTGACAGTGCCCATGCTGACAGTTCTCATTGTGATAGTGCCCATGGTGACAGTGCACATGGTGATACTTGCAATGGTGACAGTGCTCATGGTGACAGCGCTCATGGTTGCAGTACCCATGGTGACAGTGCTCAAAATGACAGTGACAGTGGTGGCAGTGACCATGGTGACAGTGCCCACGGTGACATTGCCTATAGTGACACTTCTCACAGTGACATTGCCCATGGTGACAGGGCTCATGTTGACGTGCTCATATTGACAGTGCTCACAGCGATAATGTCCATGGTGACATTGCCCATGGTGGAATTGCACACAATGCCATTTCCAACAGTGACAGTGCTCACGCTGAGAGTTGTCATGGTGATAGTGCCCATGGTGACAGTGCACATGGTCATACTGCCAATGGTTAAATTACTCATGGTGACAGTACTCATGGTTGTAGTACCCATGGTGACAGTGCTCAAAATGGCAGTTCCCATGGTGACATTGCCCATGGTGACATTGCCTATGGTGACACTTCTCACGGTGACATTTCCCATGGTGACATGGCTCATGGTGACACACCACATTGTGCCAGTGCCCATGGTGACAGTGTTCACAGTGAAAGTGCTCATGGTAATACTGTTTACTTTGAGAGTGCCCAAGGTGAAAATACACATGGTGACATTACTCATTGAGAAATTGCCCATGGTTACAATTCTCATAGCAAGAGTTATGGTGACAGTGCTCATGGTGGCACTGCCCTGGGTGACAGTGCTCGTGGTGTCAGTGCTCATGGTGACAGTGCTCATGATGAGAGTGCCTATGTTGTTAATTCCCATGGTGACACTTCTCACAGTGACACTGACAATGGTTACAGGTCACATGTTGGCCGTGCCCTTGGTGACAGTGCCCATGCAGACAGTACTTATGGTGACAGTGTTATCGGTGATAGTGCCCATGGTGAGAGTGCACATGGTGGTAGTGCACATGGTGGCACTGAAAAATGGTGACAGGGCTCATGGTGACAGTGCTCACGGTAAAAACCCATGCTGACAGTACTCACAGAGACACTGCTCATAGTGGCAGTAACCATGGTGACAGTTCGCACAGTGACAGTGCCCACTGTAGGAGTGCCCATGGAGACATTGCTCATGGTGACACTGACCACGGTGACATTGCCTATGGTGACAGTGCTCATGGTGACAGAGCCCATGTTGACTCTGACCACAGTGAGAATGCTCACGGTGATAGTGCCAATGGTGACAGCACTCATGTTGACAGCACGCATTGTGCAAGGTGCCATGGTGACAGTGACCATGGTGAGAGATCTCACGGTGATAGCACTCACGGTAATAGTCCTGATGGTGACAGTGCAAATGGTGACAATACAGAGGGTGAGAGTACTCATGGTGAAAATACCCATGCTAGCAGTTCTCATAGTGACAGTGCTCATGGGGGAAGTGCCCATGCTGACAGTGCTCATTGTGGCAGTGCTCATGGTGACAGTACCGATGAGGCCAGTGATTATGGTGATGGTGTTCACTGTGGCTGTGCTCATGGAGATAGTGCTCACGGTGACCGTGCCCATGATGACAGTGCCCAGGGTGACAGTGCTCACGGGGAAAGTGCCAATGATAACATTAACCATGGTGATAGTGCCCCTGGTGACACGGCCCACAGTGACATTGCTCATGGTGATAGTGCCTTTGGTGACAGTGCTCATGGTGAAATTGCCCTTCCTGACAATGCTCATGGTGACATTGCCCTTCGAGATAGTACCCATGTTGACAGTGCCCATGGTGACGTGCTCATGTTGACAGTGCTCACAGTGATAGTGCCCATGGTGACATTGCCCATGGTGGAAGTGCCCACGGTGCCCTTGCCAACAGTGACAGTGCCCACGCTGACAGTTCTCATTGTGATAGTGCCCATGGTGACAGTACACATGGTGATAATCGCAATGGTGACAGTGCTCATGGTGACAGTGCTCATGGTTGCAATACCCATGGTGACAGTGCTCAAAATGACAGTGACAGTGGTGGCAGTGACCATGGTGACAGTGCCCACGGTGACATCGCCTATAGTGACACTTCTCACGGTGACATTGCCAATGGTGACAGGGCTCATGCTGACGTGCTTATATTGACAGTGCTCACAGTGATAGTGCCCATGGTGACATGGCCCATGGTGGAATTGCACACAATGCCAGTTCCCACAGTGACAGTGCTCACGCTGAGAGTTGTCATGGTGATAGTGCCCATGGTGACAGTGCACATGGTCATACTGCCAATGGTGACAGTACTCATGGTTGCAGTACCCATGGTGACAGTGTGCAAAATGGCATTTCCCATGGTGACATTGCCCATGGTGACATTGCCTGTGGTGACACATCTCACGGTGACATTTCCCATGGTGACATTGCTCAAGGTGACACACGACATTGTGCCAGTGCCCATGGTGACAGTGCACATTGTGATACTCACAATGGTGACAGTGCTCATGGGGACAGCGCTCATGGTGGCAGTACCCAAGGTGACAGTGCTCACAGTGACAGTGCCCACTGTATGAGTGCCCATGTTGACAGTGCTCATGGTGACACTGACCATGGTGACATTGCCTATGGTGACAGTGCTCATGGTGACAGTGCCCATGGTGACACTGACCACAGTGAGAATGCTCACAGTGATAGTGCCAATGGTGCCAGAACTCATGTCGACAGCCCCCATTGTGCAAGGTGCCATGTTGACAGTGACCATGGTGAGAGATCTCACGGTGATAGCGCTCACGGTAATAGTCCTCATGGTGACAGTGCAAATGGTGACAATACAGAGGGTGACAGTACACATGGTGAAAATACCCATGGTAGCAGTTCTCATAGTGACAGTGCTCATGGGGGATGTGCCCATGCTGACAGTGCTCATTGTGGCAGTGCTCATGGTGACAGTACCGATGAGGCCAGTGATTATGGTGATGGTGTTCACAGTGGCTGTGCTCATGGAGATAGTGCTCACGGTGACCGTGCCCATGATGACAGTGCCCAGGGTGACAGTGCTCACGGGGAAAGTGCCAATGATAACATTAACCATGGTGATAGTGCCCCTGGTGACACGGCCCACAGTGACATTGCTCATGGTGATAGTGCCATTGGTGACAGTGCTCACGGTGAAGTTGCCCATCCTGACAATGCTCATGGTGACATTGACCTTCGAGATAGTACCCATGTTGACAGTGCCCATGGTGACGTGCTCATGTTGACAGTGCTCAAAGTGATAGTGCCCATGGTGACATTGCCAAGAGTGACAGTGCCCATGCTGACAGTTCTCATTGTGATAGTGCCCATGGTGACAGTGCACATGGTGATACTTGCAATGGTGACAGTGCTCATGGTGACAGCGCTCATGGTTGCAGTACCCATGGTGACAGTGCTCAAAATGACAGTGACAGTGGTGGCAGTGACCATGGTGACAGTGCCCACGGTGACATTGCCTATAGTGACACTTCTCACAGTGACATTGCCCATGGTGACAGGGCTCATGTTGACGTGCTCATATTGACAGTGCTCACAGCGATAATGTCCATGGTGACATTGCCCATGGTGGAATTGCACACAATGCCATTTCCAACAGTGACAGTGCTCACGCTGAGAGTTGTCATGGTGATAGTGCCCATGGTGACAGTGCACATGGTCATACTGCCAATGGTTAAATTACTCATGGTGACAGTACTCATGGTTGCAGTACCCATGGTGACAGTGCTCAAAATGGCAGTTCCCATGGTGACATTGCCCATGGTGACATTGCCTATGGTGACACTTCTCACGGTGACATTTCCCATGGTGACATGGCTCATGGTGACACACCACATTGTGCCAGTGCCCATGGTGACAGTGTTCACAGTGAAAGTGCTCATGGTAATACTGTTTACTTTGAGAGTGCCCAAGGTGAAAATACACATGGTGACATTACTCATTGAGAAATTGCCCATGGTTACAATTCTCATAGCAAGAGTTATGGTGACAGTGCTCATGGTGGCACTGCCCTGGGTGACAGTGCTCGTGGTGTCAGTGCTCATGGTGACAGTGCTCATGATGAGAGTGCCTATGTTGTTAATTCCCATGGTGACACTTCTCACAGTGACACTGACAATGGTTACAGGTCACATGTTGGCCGTGCCCTTGGTGACAGTGCCCATGCAGACAGTACTTATGGTGACAGTGTTATCGGTGATAGTGCCCATGGTGAGAGTGCACATGGTGGTAGTGCACATGGTGGCACTGAAAAATGGTGACAGGGCTCATGGTGACAGTGCTCACGGTAAAAACCCATGCTGACAGTACTCACAGAGACACTGCTCATAGTGGCAGTAACCATGGTGACAGTTCGCACAGTGACAGTGCCCACTGTAGGAGTGCCCATGGAGACATTGCTCATGGTGACACTGACCACGGTGACATTGCCTATGGTGACAGTGCTCATGGTGACAGAGCCCATGTTGACTCTGACCACAGTGAGAATGCTCACGGTGATAGTGCCAATGGTGACAGCACTCATGTTGACAGCACGCATTGTGCAAGGTGCCATGGTGACAGTGACCATGGTGAGAGATCTCACGGTGATAGCACTCACGGTAATAGTCCTGATGGTGACAGTGCAAATGGTGACAATACAGAGGGTGAGAGTACTCATGGTGAAAATACCCATGCTAGCAGTTCTCATAGTGACAGTGCTCATGGGGGAAGTGCCCATGCTGACAGTGCTCATTGTGGCAGTGCTCATGGTGACAGTACCGATGAGGCCAGTGATTATGGTGATGGTGTTCACTGTGGCTGTGCTCATGGAGATAGTGCTCACGGTGACCGTGCCCATGATGACAGTGCCCAGGGTGACAGTGCTCACGGGGAAAGTGCCAATGATAACATTAACCATGGTGATAGTGCCCCTGGTGACACGGCCCACAGTGACATTGCTCATGGTGATAGTGCCATTGGTGACATTGCTCATGGTGAAATTGCCCTTCCTGACAATGCTCATGGTGACATTGCCCTTCGAGATAGTACCCATGTTGACAGTGCCCATGGTGACGTGCTCATGTTGACAGTGCTCACAGTGATAGTGCCCATGGTGACATTGCCCATGATGGAAGTGCCCACGGTGCCCTTTCCAACAGTGACAGTGCCCACGCTGACAGTTCTCATTGTGATAGTGCCCATGGTGACAGTACACATGGTGATAATCGCAATGGTGACAGTGCTCATGGTGACAGTGCTCATGGTTGCAATACCCATGGTGACAGTGCTCAAAATGACAGTGACAGTGGTGGCAGTGACCATGGTGACAGTGCCCACGGTGACATCGCCTATAGTGACACTTCTCACGGTGACATTGCCAATGGTGACAGGGCTCATGCTGACGTGCTTATATTGACAGTGCTCACAGTGATAGTGCCCATGGTGACATGGCCCATGGTGGAATTGCACACAATGCCAGTTCCCACAGTGACAGTGCTCACGCTGAGAGTTGTCATGGTGATAGTGCCCATGGTGACAGTGCACATGGTCATACTGCCAATGGTGACAGTACTCATGGTTGCAGTACCCATGGTGACAGTGTGCAAAATGGCATTTCCCATGGTGACATTGCCCATGGTGACATTGCCTGTGGTGACACATCTCACGGTGACATTTCCCATGGTGACATTGCTCAAGGTGACACACGACATTGTGCCAGTGCCCATGGTGACAGTGCACATTGTGATACTCACAATGGTGACAGTGCTCATGGGGACAGCGCTCATGGTGGCAGTACCCAAGGTGACAGTGCTCACAGTGACAGTGCCCACTGTATGAGTGCCCATGTTGACAGTGCTCATGGTGACACTGACCATGGTGACATTGCCTATGGTGACAGTGCTCATGGTGACAGTGCCCATGGTGACACTGACCACAGTGAGAATGCTCACAGTGATAGTGCCAATGGTGCCAGCACTCATGTTGACAGCCACCATTGTGCAAGGTGAAATGGTGACAGTGACCATGGTGAGAGATCTCACGGTGATAGCGCTCACGGTAATAGTCCTCATGGTGACAGTGCAAATGGTGACAATACAGAGGGTGACAGTACACATGGTGAAAATACCCATGGTAGCAGTTCTCATAGTGACAGTGCTCATGGGGGATGTGCCCATGCTGACAGTGCTCATTGTGGCAGTGCTCATGGTGACAGTACCGATGAGGCCATTGATTATGGTGATGGTGTTCACAGTGGCTGTGCTCATGGAGATAGTGCTCACGGTGACCGTGCCCATGATGACAGTGCCGAGGGTGACAGTGCTCACGGGGAAATTGCCAATGATAACATTAACCATGGTGATAGTGCCCCTGGTGACACGGCCCACAGTGACATTGCTCATGGTGATAGTGCCATTGGTGACAGTGCTCACGGTGAAGTTGCCCATCCTGACAATGCTCATGGTGACATTGCCCTTCGAGATAGTACCCATGTTGACAGTGCCCATGGTGACGTGCTCATGTTGACAGTGCTCAAAGTGATAGTGCCCATGGTGATATTGCCAAGAGTGACAGTGCCCATGCTGACAGTTCTCATTGTGATAGTGCCCATGGTGACAGTGCACATGGTGATACTTGCAATGGTGACAGTGCTCATGGTGACAGCGCTCATGGTTGCAGTACCCATGGTGACAGTGCTCAAAATGACAGTGACAGTGGTGGCAGTGACCATGGTGACAGTGCCCACGGTGACATTGCCTATAGTGACACTTCTCACAGTGACATTGCCCATGGTGACAGGGCTCATGTTGACGTGCTCATATTGACAGTGCTCACAGCGATAATGTCCATGGTGACATTGCCCATGGTGGAATTGCACACAATGCCATTTCCAACAGTGACAGTGCTCACGCTGAGAGTTGTCATGGTGATAGTGCCCATGGTGACAGTGCACATGGTCATACTGCCAATGGTTAAATTACTCATGGTGACAGTACTCATGGTTGTAGTACCCATGGTGACAGTGCTCAAAATGGCAGTTCCCATGGTGACATTGCCCATGGTGACATTGCCTATGGTGACACTTCTCACGGTGACATTTCCCATGGTGACATGGCTCATGGTGACACACCACATTGTGCCAGTGCCCATGGTGACAGTGTTCACAGTGAAAGTGCTCATGGTAATACTGTTTAATTTGAGAGTGCCCAAGGTGAAAATACACATGGTGACATTACTCATTGAGAAATTGCCCATGGTTACAATTCTCATAGCAAGAGTTATGGTGACAGTGCTCATGGTGGCACTGCCCTGGGTGACAGTGCTCGTGGTGTCAGTGCTCATGGTGACAGTGCTCATGATGAGAGTGCCTATGTTGTTAATTCCCATGGTGACACTTCTCACAGTGACACTGACAATGGTTACAGGTCACATGTTGGCCGTGCCCTTGGTGACAGTGCCCATGCAGACAGTACTTATGGTGACAGTGTTATCGGTGATAGTGCCCATGGTGAGAGTGCACATGGTGGTAGTGCACATGGTGGCACTGAAAAATGGTGACAGGGCTCATGGTGACAGTGCTCACGGTAAAAACCCATGCTGACAGTACTCACAGAGACACTGCTCATAGTGGCAGTAACCATGGTGACAGTTCGCACAGTGACAGTGCCCACTGTAGGAGTGCCCATGGAGACATTGCTCATGGTGACACTGACCACGGTGACATTGCCTATGGTGACAGTGCTCATGGTGACAGAGCCCATGTTGACTCTGACCACAGTGAGAATGCTCACGGTGATAGTGCCAATGGTGACAGCACTCATGTTGACAGCACGCATTGTGCAAGGTGCCATGGTGACAGTGACCATGGTGAGAGATCTCACGGTGATAGCACTCACGGTAATAGTCCTGATGGTGACAGTGCAAATGGTGACAATACAGAGGGTGAGAGTACTCATGGTGAAAATACCCATGCTAGCAGTTCTCATAGTGACAGTGCTCATGGGGGAAGTGCCCATGCTGACAGTGCTCATTGTGGCAGTGCTCATGGTGACAGTACCGATGAGGCCAGTGATTATGGTGATGGTGTTCACTGTGGCTGTGCTCATGGAGATAGTGCTCACGGTGACCGTGCCCATGATGACAGTGCCCAGGGTGACAGTGCTCACGGGGAAAGTGCCAATGATAACATTAACCATGGTGATAGTGCCCCTGGTGACACGGCCCACAGTGACATTGCTCATGGTGATAGTGCCTTTGGTGACAGTGCTCATGGTGAAATTGCCCTTCCTGACAATGCTCATGGTGACATTGCCCTTCGAGATAGTACCCATGTTGACAGTGCCCATGGTGACGTGCTCATGTTGACAGTGCTCACAGTGATAGTGCCCATGGTGACATTGCCCATGGTGGAAGTGCCCACGGTGCCCTTGCCAACAGTGACAGTGCCCACGCTGACAGTTCTCATTGTGATAGTGCCCATGGTGACAGTACACATGGTGATAATCGCAATGGTGACAGTGCTCATGGTGACAGTGCTCATGGTTGCAATACCCATGGTGACAGTGCTCAAAATGACAGTGACAGTGGTGGCAGTGACCATGGTGACAGTGCCCACGGTGACATCGCCTATAGTGACACTTCTCACGGTGACATTGCCAATGGTGACAGGGCTCATGCTGACGTGCTTATATTGACAGTGCTCACAGTGATAGTGCCCATGGTGACATGGCCCATGGTGGAATTGCACACAATGCCAGTTCCCACAGTGACAGTGCTCACGCTGAGAGTTGTCATGGTGATAGTGCCCATGGTGACAGTGCACATGGTCATACTGCCAATGGTGACAGTACTCATGGTTGCAGTACCCATGGTGACAGTGTGCAAAATGGCATTTCCCATGGTGACATTGCCCATGGTGACATTGCCTGTGGTGACACATCTCACGGTGACATTTCCCATGGTGACATTGCTCAAGGTGACACACGACATTGTGCCAGTGCCCATGGTGACAGTGCACATTGTGATACTCACAATGGTGACAGTGCTCATGGGGACAGCGCTCATGGTGGCAGTACCCAAGGTGACAGTGCTCACAGTGACAGTGCCCACTGTATGAGTGCCCATGTTGACAGTGCTCATGGTGACACTGACCATGGTGACATTGCCTATGGTGACAGTGCTCATGGTGACAGTGCCCATGGTGACACTGACCACAGTGAGAATGCTCACAGTGATAGTGCCAATGGTGCCAGAACTCATGTCGACAGCCCCCATTGTGCAAGGTGCCATGTTGACAGTGACCATGGTGAGAGATCTCACGGTGATAGCGCTCACGGTAATAGTCCTCATGGTGACAGTGCAAATGGTGACAATACAGAGGGTGACAGTACACATGGTGAAAATACCCATGGTAGCAGTTCTCATAGTGACAGTGCTCATGGGGGATGTGCCCATGCTGACAGTGCTCATTGTGGCAGTGCTCATGGTGACAGTACCGATGAGGCCAGTGATTATGGTGATGGTGTTCACAGTGGCTGTGCTCATGGAGATAGTGCTCACGGTGACCGTGCCCATGATGACAGTGCCCAGGGTGACAGTGCTCACGGGGAAAGTGCCAATGATAACATTAACCATGGTGATAGTGCCCCTGGTGACACGGCCCACAGTGACATTGCTCATGGTGATAGTGCCATTGGTGACAGTGCTCACGGTGAAGTTGCCCATCCTGACAATGCTCATGGTGACATTGACCTTCGAGATAGTACCCATGTTGACAGTGCCCATGGTGACGTGCTCATGTTGACAGTGCTCAAAGTGATAGTGCCCATGGTGACATTGCCAAGAGTGACAGTGCCCATGCTGACAGTTCTCATTGTGATAGTGCCCATGGTGACAGTGCACATGGTGATACTTGCAATGGTGACAGTGCTCATGGTGACAGCGCTCATGGTTGCAGTACCCATGGTGACAGTGCTCAAAATGACAGTGACAGTGGTGGCAGTGACCATGGTGACAGTGCCCACGGTGACATTGCCTATAGTGACACTTCTCACAGTGACATTGCCCATGGTGACAGGGCTCATGTTGACGTGCTCATATTGACAGTGCTCACAGCGATAATGTCCATGGTGACATTGCCCATGGTGGAATTGCACACAATGCCATTTCCAACAGTGACAGTGCTCACGCTGAGAGTTGTCATGGTGATAGTGCCCATGGTGACAGTGCACATGGTCATACTGCCAATGGTTAAATTACTCATGGTGACAGTACTCATGGTTGTAGTACCCATGGTGACAGTGCTCAAAATGGCAGTTCCCATGGTGACATTGCCCATGGTGACATTGCCTATGGTGACACTTCTCACGGTGACATTTCCCATGGTGACATGGCTCATGGTGACACACCACATTGTGCCAGTGCCCATGGTGACAGTGTTCACAGTGAAAGTGCTCATGGTAATACTGTTTAATTTGAGAGTGCCCAAGGTGAAAATACACATGGTGACATTACTCATTGAGAAATTGCCCATGGTTACAATTCTCATAGCAAGAGTTATGGTGACAGTGCTCATGGTGGCACTGCCCTGGGTGACAGTGCTCGTGGTGTCAGTGCTCATGGTGACAGTGCTCATGATGAGAGTGCCTATGTTGTTAATTCCCATGGTGACACTTCTCACAGTGACACTGACAATGGTTACAGGTCACATGTTGGCCGTGCCCTTGGTGACAGTGCCCATGCAGACAGTACTTATGGTGACAGTGTTATCGGTGATAGTGCCCATGGTGAGAGTGCACATGGTGGTAGTGCACATGGTGGCACTGAAAAATGGTGACAGGGCTCATGGTGACAGTGCTCACGGTAAAAACCCATGCTGACAGTACTCACAGAGACACTGCTCATAGTGGCAGTAACCATGGTGACAGTTCGCACAGTGACAGTGCCCACTGTAGGAGTGCCCATGGAGACATTGCTCATGGTGACACTGACCACGGTGACATTGCCTATGGTGACAGTGCTCATGGTGACAGAGCCCATGTTGACTCTGACCACAGTGAGAATGCTCACGGTGATAGTGCCAATGGTGACAGCACTCATGTTGACAGCACGCATTGTGCAAGGTGCCATGGTGACAGTGACCATGGTGAGAGATCTCACGGTGATAGCACTCACGGTAATAGTCCTGATGGTGACAGTGCAAATGGTGACAATACAGAGGGTGAGAGTACTCATGGTGAAAATACCCATGCTAGCAGTTCTCATAGTGACAGTGCTCATGGGGGAAGTGCCCATGCTGACAGTGCTCATTGTGGCAGTGCTCATGGTGACAGTACCGATGAGGCCAGTGATTATGGTGATGGTGTTCACTGTGGCTGTGCTCATGGAGATAGTGCTCACGGTGACCGTGCCCATGATGACAGTGCCCAGGGTGACAGTGCTCACGGGGAAAGTGCCAATGATAACATTAACCATGGTGATAGTGCCCCTGGTGACACGGCCCACAGTGACATTGCTCATGGTGATAGTGCCTTTGGTGACAGTGCTCATGGTGAAATTGCCCTTCCTGACAATGCTCATGGTGACATTGCCCTTCGAGATAGTACCCATGTTGACAGTGCCCATGGTGACGTGCTCATGTTGACAGTGCTCACAGTGATAGTGCCCATGGTGACATTGCCCATGGTGGAAGTGCCCACGGTGCCCTTGCCAACAGTGACAGTGCCCACGCTGACAGTTCTCATTGTGATAGTGCCCATGGTGACAGTACACATGGTGATAATCGCAATGGTGACAGTGCTCATGGTGACAGTGCTCATGGTTGCAATACCCATGGTGACAGTGCTCAAAATGACAGTGACAGTGGTGGCAGTGACCATGGTGACAGTGCCCACGGTGACATCGCCTATAGTGACACTTCTCATGGTGACATTGCCAATGGTGACAGGGCTCATGCTGACGTGCTTATATTGACAGTGCTCACAGTGATAGTGCCCATGGTGACATTGCCCATGGTGGAATTGCACACAATGCCTGTTCCCACAGTGACAGTGCTCACGCTCAGAGTTGTCATGGTGATTGTGCCCATGGTGACAGTGCACATGGTCATACTGCCAATGGTGACAGTACTCATGGTTGCAGTACCCATGGTGACAGTGTGCAAAATGGCATTTCCCATGGTGACATTGCCCATGGTGACATTGCCTGTGGTGACACATCTCACGGTGAAATTTCCCATGGTGACATTGCTCAAGGTGACACACGACATTGTGCCAGTGCCCATGGTGACAGTGCACATTGTGATACTCACAATGGTGACAGTGCTCATGGGGACAGCGCTCATGGTGGCAGTACCCAAGGTGACAGTGCTCACAGTGACAGTGCCCACTGTATGAGTGCCCATGTTGACAGTGCTCATGGTGACACTGACCATGGTGACATTGCCTATGGTGACAGTGCTCATGGTGACAGTGCCCATGGTGACACTGACCACAGTGAGAATGCTCACAGTGATAGTGCCAATGGTGCCAGAACTCATGTTGACAGCCCCCATTGTGCAAGGTGCCATGGTGACAGTGACCATGGTGAGAGATCTCACGGTGATAGCGCTCACGGTAATAGTCCTCATGGTGACAGTGCAAATGGTGACAATACACAGGGTGACAGTACACATGGTGAAAATACCCATGGTAGCAGTTCTCATAGTGACAGTGCTCATGGGGGATGTGCCCATGCTGACAGTGCTCATTGTGGCAGTGCTCATGGTGACAGTACCGATGAGGCCAGTGATTATGGTGATGGTGTTCACAGTGGCTGTGCTCATGGAGATAGTGCTCACGGTGACCGTGCCCATGATGGCAGTGCCCAGGGTGACAGTGCTCACGGGGAAAGTGCCAATGATAACATTAACCATGGTGATAGTGCCCCTGGTGACACGGCCCACAGTGACATTGCTCATGGTGATAGTGCCATTGGTGACAGTGCTCACGGTGAAGTTGCCCATCCTGACAATGCTCATGGTGACATTGACCTTCGAGATAGTACCCATGTTGACAGTGCCCATGGTGACGTGCTCATGTTGACAGTGCTCAAAGTGATAGTGCCCATGGTGACATTGCCAAGAGTGACAGTGCCCATGCTGACAGTTCTCATTGTGATAGTGCCCATGGTGACAGTGCACATGGTGATACTTGCAATGGTGACAGTGCTCATGGTGACAGCGCTCATGGTTGCAGTACCCATGGTGACAGTGCTCAAAATGACAGTGACAGTGGTGGCAGTGACCATGGTGACAGTGCCCACGGTGACATTGCCTATAGTGACACTTCTCACAGTGACATTGCCCATGGTGACAGGGCTCATGTTGACGTGCTCATATTGACAGTGCTCACAGCGATAATGTCCATGGTGACATTGCCCATGGTGGAATTGCACACAATGCCATTTCCAACAGTGACAGTGCTCACGCTGAGAGTTGTCATGGTGATAGTGCCCATGGTGACAGTGCACATGGTCATACTGCCAATGGTTAAATTACTCATGGTGACAGTACTCATGGTTGCAGTACCCATGGTGACAGTGCTCAAAATGGCAGTTCCCATGGTGACATTGCCCATGGTGACATTGCCTATGGTGACACTTCTCACGGTGACATTTCCCATGGTGACATGGCTCATGGTGACACACCACATTGTGCCAGTGCCCATGGTGACAGTGTTCACAGTGAAAGTGCTCATGGTAATACTGTGTACTTTGAGAGTGCCCAAGGTGAAAATACACATGGTGACATTACTCATTGAGAAATTGCCCATGGTTACAATTCTCATAGCAAGAGTTATGGTGACAGTGCTCATGGTGGCACTGCCCTGGGTGACAGTGCTCGTGGTGTCAGTGCTCATGGTGACAGTGCTCATGATGAGAGTGCCTATGTTGTTAATTCCCATGGTGACACTTCTCACAGTGACACTGACAATGGTTACAGGTCACATGTTGGCCGTGCCCTTGGTGACAGTGCCCATGCAGACAGTACTTATGGTGACAGTGTTATCGGTGATAGTGCCCATGGTGAGAGTGCACATGGTGGTAGTGCACATGGTGGCACTGAAAAATGGTGACAGGGCTCATGGTGACAGTGCTCACGGTAAAAACCCATGCTGACAGTACTCACAGAGACACTGCTCATAGTGGCAGTAACCATGGTGACAGTTCGCACAGTGACAGTGCCCACTGTAGGAGTGCCCATGGAGACATTGCTCATGGTGACACTGACCACGGTGACATTGCCTATGGTGACAGTGCTCATGGTGACAGAGCCCATGTTGACTCTGACCACAGTGAGAATGCTCACGGTGATAGTGCCAATGGTGACAGCACTCATGTTGACAGCACGCATTGTGCAAGGTGCCATGGTGACAGTGACCATGGTGAGAGATCTCACAGTGATAGCACTCACGGTAATAGTCCTGATGGTGACAGTGCAAATGGTGACAATACAGAGGGTGAGAGTACTCATGGTGAAAATACCCATGCTAGCAGTTCTCATAGTGACAGTGCTCATGGGGGAAGTGCCCATGCTGACAGTGCTCATTGTGGCAGTGCTCATGGTGACAGTACCGATGAGGCCAGTGATTATGGTGATGGTGTTCACTGTGGCTGTGCTCATGGAGATAGTGCTCACGGTGACCGTGCCCATGATGACAGTGCCCAGGGTGACAGTGCTCACGGGGAAAGTGCCAATGATAACATTAACCATGGTGATAGTGCCCCTGGTGACACGGCCCACAGTGACATTGCTCATGGTGATAGTGCCATTGGTGACAGTGCTCATGGTGAAATTGCCCTTCCTGACAATGCTCATGGTGACATTGCCCTTCGAGATAGTACCCATGTTGACAGTGCCCATGGTGACGTGCTCATGTTGACAGTGCTCACAGTGATAGTGCCCATGGTGACATTGCCCATGATGGAAGTGCCCACGGTGCCCTTTCCAACAGTGACAGTGCCCACGCTGACAGTTCTCATTGTGATAGTGCCCATGGTGACAGTACACATGGTGATAATCGCAATGGTGACAGTGCTCATGGTGACAGTGCTCATGGTTGCAATACCCATGGTGACAGTGCTCAAAATGACAGTGACAGTGGTGGCAGTGACCATGGTGACAGTGCCCACGGTGACATCGCCTATAGTGACACTTCTCACGGTGACATTGCCAATGGTGACAGGGCTCATGTTGACGTGCTTATATTGACAGTGCTCACAGTGATAGTGCCCATGGTGACATTGCCCATGGTGGAATTGCACACAATGCCAGTCCCCACAGTGACAGTGCTCACGCTGAGAGTTGTCATGGTGATAGTGCCCATGGTGACAGTGCACATGTTCATACTGCCAATGGTGACAGTACTCATGGTTGCAGTACCCATTGTGACAGTGTGCAAAATGGCATTTCCCATGGTGACATTGCCCATGGTGACATTGCCTATGGTGACACATCTCACGGTGACATTTCCCATGGTGACATTGCTCAAGGTGACACACGACATTGTGCCAGTGCCCATGGTGACAGTGCCCATTGTGATACTCGCAATGGTGACAGTGCTCATCGTGACAGCGCTCATGGTGGCAGTACCCAAGGTGACAGTGCTCACAGTGACAGTGCCCACTGTATGAGTGCCCATGTTGACAGTGCTCATGGTGACACTGACCATGGTGACATTGCCTATGGTGACAGTGCTCATGGTGACAGTGCCCATGGTGACACTGACCACAGTGAGAATGCTCACAGTGATAGTGCCAATGGTGCCAGCACTCATGTTGACAGCCACCATTGTGCAAGGTGACATGGTGACAGTGACCATGGTGAGAGATCTCACGGTGATAGCGCTCACGGTAATAGTCCTCATGGTGACAGTGCAAATGGTGACAATACAGAGGGTGACAGTACACATGGTGAAAATACCCATGGTAGCAGTTCTCATAGTGACAGTGCTCATGGGGGATGTGCCCATGCTGACAGTGCTCATTGTGGCAGTGCTCATGGTGACAGTACCGATGAGGCCAGTGATTATGGTGATGGTGTTCACAGTGGCTGTGCTCATGGAGATAGTGCTCACGGTGACCGTGCCCATGATGACAGTGCCCAGGGTGACAGTGCTCACGGGGAAAGTGCCAATGATAACATTAACCATGGTGATAGTGCCCCTGGTGACACGGCCCACAGTGACATTGCTCATGGTGATAGTGCCATTGGTGACAGTGCTCACGGTGAAGTTGCCCATCCTGACAATGCTCATGGTGACATTGCCCTTCGAGATAGTACCCATGTTGACAGTGCCCATGGTGACGTGCTCATGTTGACAGTGCTCAAAGTGATAGTGCCCATGGTGACATTGCCAAGAGTGACAGTGCCCATGCTGACAGTTCTCATTGTGATAGTGCCCATGGTGACAGTGCACATGGTGATACTTGCAATGGTGACAGTGCTCATGGTGACAGCGCTCATGGTTGCAGTACCCATGGTGACAGTGCTCAAAATGACAGTGACAGTGGTGGCAGTGACCATGGTGACAGTGCCCACGGTGACATTGCCTATAGTGACACTTCTCACAGTGACATTGCCCATGGTGACAGGGCTCATGTTGACGTGCTCATATTGACAGTGCTCACAGCGATAATGTCCATGGTGACATTGCCCATGGTGGAATTGCACACAATGCCATTTCCAACAGTGACAGTGCTCACGCTGAGAGTTGTCATGGTGATAGTGCCCATGGTGACAGTGCACATGGTCATACTGCCAATGGTTAAATTACTCATGGTGACAGTACTCATGGTTGTAGTACCCATGGTGACAGTGCTCAAAATGGCAGTTCCCATGGTGACATTGCCCATGGTGACATTGCCTATGGTGACACTTCTCACGGTGACATTTCCCATGGTGACATGGCTCATGGTGACACACCACATTGTGCCAGTGCCCATGGTGACAGTGTTCACAGTGAAAGTGCTCATGGTAATACTGTTTAATTTGAGAGTGCCCAAGGTGAAAATACACATGGTGACATTACTCATTGAGAAATTGCCCATGGTTACAATTCTCATAGCAAGAGTTATGGTGACATTGCTCATGGTGGCACTGCCCTGGGTGACAGTGCTCGTGGTGTCAGTGCTCATGGTGACAGTGCTCATGATGAGAGTGCCTATGTTGTTAATTCCCATGGTGACACTTCTCACAGTGACACTGACAATGGTTACAGGTCACATGTTGGCCGTGCCCTTGGTGACAGTGCCCATGCAGACAGTACTTATGGTGACAGTGTTATCGGTGATAGTGCCCATGGTGAGAGTGCACATGGTGGTAGTGCACATGGTGGCACTGAAAAATGGTGACAGGGCTCATGGTGACAGTGCTCACGGTAAAAACCCATGCTGACAGTACTCACAGAGACACTGCTCATAGTGGCAGTAACCATGGTGACAGTTCGCACAGTGACAGTGCCCACTGTAGGAGTGCCCATGGAGACATTGCTCATGGTGACACTGACCACGGTGACATTGCCTATGGTGACAGTGCTCATGGTGACAGAGCCCATGTTGACTCTGACCACAGTGAGAATGCTCACGGTGATAGTGCCAATGGTGACAGCACTCATGTTGACAGCACGCATTGTGCAAGGTGCCATGGTGACAGTGACCATGGTGAGAGATCTCACGGTGATAGCACTCACGGTAATAGTCCTGATGGTGACAGTGCAAATGGTGACAATACAGAGGGTGAGAGTACTCATGGTGAAAATACCCATGCTAGCAGTTCTCATAGTGACAGTGCTCATGGGGGAAGTGCCCATGCTGACAGTGCTCATTGTGGCAGTGCTCATGGTGACAGTACCGATGAGGCCAGTGATTATGGTGATGGTGTTCACTGTGGCTGTGCTCATGGAGATAGTGCTCACGGTGACCGTGCCCATGATGACAGTGCCCAGGGTGACAGTGCTCACGGGGAAAGTGCC